>NW_026866106.1:0-258252 GCF_026571515.1 Ruditapes philippinarum | reverse complement strand
ATACAAGAAAGTACATTCCTTGAATAATTTTTTTAAAATATAAAGATTTTAAATGACTATGTTCAAACTTGACCTTAAACTGAGGAGGATGAAACATGAGTTCTGCACACATTTATTGCCTCCTGAGTTAACATTTCTGAAAATAGTCTTAATTTTCTTCTATCAGTTCATAAAATACAGAGCTGACAGAAAACACTGAAATTTACACATATAATGATCCACAAAGAGTTACACGAGTTGACCATGGTCCATGGAAGCATAAACCTTTGTGCGGCACATCGTCTCTATGGTTAACATTTCTGTCAAATAGTTTCAATTTCATCCCATTCAAGCTGTATCAAAGATGAAATACAAATTGTATTGAAATTCATAAATAATGACTAAGTGCAAAGTAGTTTTTATATCCATCCTGCAGTTTAAAAGGTATAAAGAAAGATAACTTATTTAGCAACATTTCAGACTTGCTATTGTGTTACTTCCCTTTAATTGTTATATCTTAAATGCTATGTAGCATATTATATATATGAAATACAAACATTATGAGCCAAAAATTCTTTCAGGCATATCAAAACTCTTCAGTGCATGTCATGATCATTAATACTGCATATAATCTGAGAAAATGAAAAAGTACATGTAATTTATGTAATGTTTTACTCCCAGGGGAAACTGTACAGGATCACCAGTAAATGCTGTATACAAAATGTATTTTAATTTGTTCCGATACTTGCAGTTTTTTATATAGATTTCATTTTTAAAATCTGCTTTTACTTCTATTTTCTTACCATGATTTATATCAAATTTGTAGACGATGATGATCACCTATGATTTGTTGCAAGACTAATTCTTAGTGCTGCTCAAGAACATTAACTCTTTCAATGGACAATGTAGCTTATGTTGGGCTGGATTGGCTTTGAACCATTCAGAAATAATTTGATTGTTAACCATACGATAAAAATTTGATAATGGATAACAAAATGTTTGCTTCCAAGGGAGGACACATTCATCAATGATAGACCTGATAAAAGACAACATCATCATATACCACAACAAAATTTCAAATTGGTTCATCAATGGGTAGAAAGTGTACATCACAGTCAAAAAATCTAAGACACCATTATAAGACTCTGCATATCTATATAATGCCAACAAATCTGGTTTATGGCGGCGTAGCCCAGTGTTTAACACTTCACACTAGTAATGTGAGGATTGATGGCTTCTGGTTTCTATGAGAGCAAGAAAACTTTACACTCATGGTTTAGTACTGATTAGTTCCAGGTATGGATTTAGAGATTGTTTCACTCATTGCTTGGAAATGGTTGGTTCCAGGAACAGGTTTTCCATATAAGCTTATAAGCTTCCAACACAATCAAAACTAGATTTTGTATTAAGTAAATCTGTTTTTTTTTCCAAAACTTAATTTTTCATAAAGTAAATATGGTTTCTCCAATGTCAATGATCCAACAAGGTTTTTCACTAATTTGTGTATTTTCTTAACTTCATTTCAATAAAACACAATTAATTTTGCTACGGGGGCTTTGCCCACAAGTGCAACAGGATGCACCTTTGTAAGATGAAACACAAGGGCCATAATGACCCTGAGTCAGAATACATGTTTTGATAAAAAAGTTCGACAAGAAAATACAAGAGCCGCAGCTGAAATGGCTGCAAACACTCAACTTTTTTACTTTTTTTTTGAATGTTTAAGCAAATCTTGAAAAAGAAAGTAATGAAAAAGAATGAGTTATTCCTTTTTTAAATTTTGACAGGTAGGTCTAGTCACACTTATTGTTTTGTCCAAGTAAGAATCATTGCCATAATGTGCATGGTCCGAATTCATAGCTGTACATTAAAGGACAAGAAATAAAGTCACTTCATCAAAATCTAGGTCATCTGATATTAAAGTACAGTTTTACATCTAAAACTGCCCATGATATAAATTTCATAGCTGTACATAAAAGGAAAAGAAAGTAGGTCACTTCATCAAAAATCTAGGTCAGCTGAAAGTTTCAATTTTTAATTTACATCTAAAACTGAGCGCATGGTCTAAATTTCATAGCTGTACATGAAAGAACAAGAAAGTTGGTCACTTAGTCAAATTATCTAGGTAAGCCTATATCAAAGTTCAATTTTGCATCTGAAACTAAGCACATGGTCCAAATTTCATAGCTGTACATCAACGGACAATAAAGTAGATCACGTGTTTTCTAGGTAAGCTGATATCAGAGGGACACTAGGTACATGGTCAAATTTCATAGCTGTATATGGAAGGTCAAGAAAGTAGGTCACTTCATCAAATTATCTACATCAGCTGTGTTTTAGAAGTAGGTCACTTCATCAAATGTAGGTCAGCAGATATCAAAGTTCTATTTTACATCTAAAACTGTGCACATAGTCCAAATTCCAAATCGCATTGCTATAGGATAAAATAAGAGAATTTCATTAATTTGACCTTGATAGTCAAGGTCAATTAAAGGTCAAGGTCAAATGTGAATTATTCAAATTTGTTTGGTAGAAAGTTTTGTTTTGTTCCAGTATAAATCAAATCTGTACATAAAAAAATTATGACCACTTAACCAAATTCAATAAATTGACCTTGGGGGTCAAGGTCATTTAAAGCTTAAGGTCAACATCAGTTCAACTTTTTAGAAGGTCTTGTCCAAAAGGTTGTTTTGTCCAAGCATCAAGATAATCCATTATTTAATTACCAAATTACAAGCAATTATAGCAATAATCAGTGAAAATTCAATAATTTGGCCGTCAACGTCATACACGAGTCAAGGTCAATTTGGGTTTGTTATACATGATCGAAGGTCTTCGGCTTAAAGATGCTGTGTCCAAATATGAAGTTAATTCCTTGCAACTAACAAAGTTATGGGAAAAACAAGAGAATTTCATTAATTTGATCTTGACGGTAAAGGTCAATTAAAGGTACATGTCACATCTAAATTACTCAATCTGTTTGTTTGGTAGCAAGTCTTATTTTGATAATTTTGTCAAATCTAGGCCTACTTGGCAGAAAAAAAAATGTGAGAATCAGGCTGTTAAAGGAAACTGTACCGTTGCTTGTTAGTCCTACAGCATTGAAGTACTTTTAGTGGGTTTGGAACTTTTCGTCAACGGAGACACACTGTGCAAGAAGCAACAATGTCTTCCTTTATTTTCTACTTTTTTCCTGTGTGGACGCAACGTTGATGTTTTTTTTCCGAACTTTGTGACATATAGCGGGAAAACCGAAGAACAGTGAAATAAATAGTTCCCAACATTGACTTCTCTATATATTGATTTTTAACAATATTTAATGTTAAAAAGTTTAGTGTAAAATTATACAAGACAAATAAAATTATTTACCTTAGAACAAAAGTTTTTGGAAAATTTTAATTTTATCTGTTTTACACAAATTACTCCGCTTGTATTAGGTATAATAGTACTAATTTAGTTCTGTCTCAGTTTGATGTAGGATGAACGGCAGTAAATTAAATTTGCTATAGATCTAATAATATTTATCAAAATATATATTTAAATCATAAATTTCTGACACTTGCAGCACCTAGCCAGGCCCATTTTTAAAAAGGAATTACTACCCATGTTTGAAATGACATATAATAGAATAGATAAATACAGAATCCCTAAAGAAAGCCCAACCACCAAAATTACATATAAAAGGACTAGGCAGTATAATGAGATTAATGAGTAGAGTTCGTTATAAAAGAAAACACTTTCACGGTAACAACAAATGGGATATAAATGTAAAAATACTTGTACAATAACAAACTAGATCTATATTAAAGACATTGAAACGTGTATATAATAATCTGGACGAGAGTCCATTGCTTTTCCTTACATAGACTAGAAAGGCGTTGAGGTGCAAAGATTTTGGATTCACAAATTTATGAGACCAATTTGTTTCAAAAGTTACCACTGCACTTCCATGCATTGCGGCAAATCAAAATTACAAAAGGGTGCCACGATGGCCCTGAGCCCATCATCTGAATGGAAGTATGTAATTAGATGAAGGTCAAAATTTATGCTACGACATAATACATACCTTTTAATCATGGGAAGGTGAATTTTTAAAGTAGAACAAATGCAATGGTTGTTATTTGGGTCAGCACTGTGGATTTTATATTATAGTCTCAGATTCTTTCAGAACAGCAGTAGACAATTTTGTGATCTGACCAGTGAGTTTCTACTGTACCTACAATAGCATCAATATTTGTTATTAACAAGTCTAATGTAGTTAAATAATGAGTTGTAGTATATTTAAGATTTAATCATAGCTTAAGCTTATCATACAAATACTGCAAAACACCCAGGGCCTATGGCACTTTAAAAAATCATCAATGTTAAACTCACCCAGAAATACAAGAGGCTTATAATATACCAAACGTGGAAAGAGTTTCTCTGTCCGCACAGTGCAAAAAGCAGAAACAAACTTTGTTTTGATTTATATAATACCACAAACTTGCATTTCACCTAAATCGCTTGCAACATTCAGAAGAACAAATCCAAATACTGGCAGATTACAGGGATACCATTTAATACCCAATGACCAATGTACTACATCAACATCTGAAAGACTTCCACACTGATTACTTTTTTGTCAAAGATGATGCCATATTTCCAGTCACCCAGATAGGGAGATTTGTCTTTAAAAAGCAAGGAATTTGGACCAAAAATAGGCGGATTTTTTAAGCAAGCGTAAACCAGTAAACCAGTCGTAATTTTTAAAATATGCTAAAAATAAATATCTATTTCCCCATTTTATTATCAAAATGACTAATTCTCAAATATCATGTTTAAAACAAAGATCAATAACAACTAAATCATGTGCCTGTCCATGCTCAACTAGAGTAAATTCGTGACATGACTTTGGTAAATCATTTAAAGTTTGTAAGACTACTGTGATCAAAGTTAAGTCCCAAACACTGCCTAAGTATGTTAGGGTACCGTATTATTAATTTTTTATATCTTTGAACTGTACCAGTTCCTTTCAATTACATGTTACAATTATTGTCTGGAAACCCTTCTTGCTACAATTTAAACATTTCTCAGTATCAATTTTTTACCTGGGAGTGATTATGCATGGTAATATCACGGTCCTACCCAATATATAATATATTGATATATAGAAATAGTGATTTGTTGTGTGATTTATCTGAAAAGATTGTAATCTTTTAATGTAGTTTAAAAGTTCTGTTACACAAGATTAAATATGCATTTAGAAGAAGAAATTGGAATAAGCCATCCACTCGTGCAACTTTATAATTATGTCCATGGAAATAAACGGCTGACTTATACGTAATCCCCAAATGGAAGGCAATACACATTCTAAAACAAAATAACAACATGTAAACAACAATAAAAGGGCATGACAGCGGACAGTTTATATTAGTGGCTAAATACGAGTAGGTACATGATGTCATGGATTTTACGACGTAATTAGCTTCAAGTTTTCAAGTTGCGATGTGATAGTTAGCAGTGTCCTTCCTTATTGGCCGTAGACAGACAGTATTTGTGGATAGTGACTGCTCATCTGAAGTTCCAGTTACCTCTGGGGTGCCCCAAGGCTCTGTCCTAGGGCCCCTTTGTTTCCTTCTATATATCAACAAGCTACCATCTTCTGTCCTTAAATCCCAAGTCAGATTATTTGCAGACGACACTGCATACCTAACCTTCAATTCCTCCCAAGAACTCTCCTACATGATCTCGACAATATGGTTCTGTGGGAGAAGCAGTGGGACATGGAGTTTAACCCTTCAAAATGCCAAGTCATCCATATCACAAAAATAAAACCATAATTAAACACAAATATATGCTCCATGAGTCTGTTACAAATGCTAAATATCTCGGACTAGATCTATCTGCTGACCTTAAATTTAATACACATATATCTCGAATATCTTCCAATGCAAACAGATCCCTTGGCTTTATTAAAAGAAATGTTATTACTAAAAATGAGAAAGTGAAAGAACTAGCATACAAGTCCCTGGTCCGGCCACCGGTTGAGTATGCCTCAACTATTTGGTCTCCTTACACTAAAACCAATATTGACAAAGTTGAGATGATCTAGAGACGTGCAATAAGATGGGTTAAAATGGATTACTCCCCTCACTCTAGTGTCACAGCCATGCAGGAGGAACTGGGCTGGCGATCCCTTGAACATCGCAGATTTGACTGTAGACTGATAATGTTTTATAAAATATACCATAACCTAGTTGCAATTAATCTCCCAACATATGTTCAAACCCCACATAGATTAACCAGACATTTGCACCCCTTATCCCTACGCCAAATACAGGTATCCTCCGACTACCCTAATTAAGTACTCTTTCTTCCCTCATAGCATTATACTTTGGAATAAACTTCCTAGTAACATTGCCACCCTGCCCAACTTGAGTCAGTTCAAACAGGCAGTGGTGGGTTTGCAGTACTAGTCTTACTCCCAGTGTTTTTAAGCTATTTTATCTCTTATCATCTTGTTTCACTATTAACATTTTAACAATGACTAGAATACATTTTCAGTCTCACCTTCCAAGCATGTCAATGTTTGGACTTTTCTTTTTTAGCTTTTCTTTTCACCTTTTACTAACAATCTGACGTGCACTAAATTCCTGCCTTTAACACTCGTAAGAGGGGTTGGCAGTATTCAGAGATAGATATTCACAAATTATGGCATTCTTCTTCTTCAAAAAAAAAGTGAAAATTAAATAAAAGAGCAAAAATGAAAATTCTAACAGCATATGATGTTCTTTTAAATCTTGTGAAAAAGGTATATATTTTGGAAAATAATGTTTTAAAGCCATGATCTGTTGTCTAAATATTTGTCAAAATGTTCCAAATAAAATATCAAATATTTGTAAAAAAAAAACACCTTAAAAAATAAAATATCTTAATGATACGATTTATTAACATTTTTCTCTGTAACATTTTTATGCCGGAGTTGATTTTATTTTTAACCTGTTCTTTTTTAAACTTGCACTAATTTGCCGCACAACACTTTGTTCATGTACACACCCTGTACGTTAATGCGCCAGAGCGGGTTTTGTACAGAACTGGAAGAAGAAGAGGAAGAAGAAGAGGAAGAGGAACAAGAAGAGGAACAAGAAGAGGAAGAAGAGCAAGAAGTAAATGACTTTAATATTAAAGAATCACAAATGAAATATTACAAATAAAAATTAAAAGATAATGGATACTTAAAATGAAAAAAACCGTATGAAATCCATGATTTACTTATAAACTTTAGAAACTGTAAAATCTTTGTTGACCGGCCTTGGTTTCACAAACACACAAAAATTGTGATAACTAGAGATATAATACCTAAAAGTGGTTCTGATGATAACCAACATAGGATTAATAGAATATGTCTGTGTAACCAGCCACATTAATTGTGTGAAAGGTTGGGGGTCTGAAGCCAAATTTAAACTCGTCTTCCAATAAAACAATAAAGAAATTTGTTCAATTCAATAATTAATTTTGATTTACTCTTTTCTGTATTATTCTAACTAAATATGTGCATATATATTTTGTGTGCACACAAGAAAAAATGAAAGCGTTTTGTAAATTTATTTTATAATTTTTAAAATATGAGTAAAATGACCTTTCTAATGATATAAAATACTAAGCTGTTTCATAAAAAATAAGCTTGTTATTGTAAATACAAAATTACTATATTTTGCATTTTATTAGCCACCATATTTTTTGCCAACCACCCGAAAGTTACCTGTATATCTTATCAGCAATTTGTTACTATTAATAGATTTCATAACAATAACATGCAACTTGCCTATTAGGAATTTACACAAGCTACATTTAACTTGTTTTCCAATCCAGGAAATCTATCAGTGTGTTTGTATATGCTTACTGTATATAATTATGTTGTTAAAATTGAAATAAATATAAAAATGTAAACCGCTGAACAGGTAAAATTAATCGAGGAGTAAATACAAGAAATGATAGGATGTGCGTGTTTTCATTTATTTTCCGTTTACATACCTTAAAAACTACCGTATCAGACCAAAATATGTCACTTTATACAACCTTTAAACTAAATTAAATGATTTCTGGAGTAAAATAATGATTAAGTGAGTTTCCAAGATGAACATGAATTATATATACCGTAACAAACGTCTAATATTTCATTACAAAACAAGAGCGATCAGTGATCACATATGTGTCGCCTCATGATGGCCAATTTCATGTTGGGACAAGTTTTGTGACAGACGGACAGACAGACGGATAGTGCACAACTAGACTTGGTACTGATCATTCCTGTAAAGTTTGGATAAAATTGCACCAGTAGTTTATGAGGAGTAGTCCGGACAAGCTTTTGTGTATCTGGCAACACACAGAAAAAACACCTTTTTATCAAAGGGCCATAACTCGGCCAAAAATCATTCAACCAAAAAACCCGTGAAATATGCGCAAGGACTTGAGCTACAGATCAATCCTGTAAAGTTTCATTGAAATTGCATTAGTGGTATAAGAGAAGTAGTGCGGACAAACTTTAAAAATAAAAATTATTAAAGGGCCATAACTCTGACAAAATCATTGAACCGGAAAATGCTGACAATATGGACAACTAGACTTAGTACTGATCATTCCTGTAAAGTTTGGATGACATTGCACCAGTAGTTTATGAGGAGTAGCTTGGAGAAGTTTTGTGACAGACAGACAGACGACGGAGAAGTGATTGGTACTTTTAGTTTCTTCTATTTGGCCTTTTTCAACTTGGGTGGTTCCAGTATTCCTACTTGAATACTGTATAATCACCCTTAGGATATGTTGCCTGCTTTTTAAACAGATACGTTACCATGATATCCCACTGAGAATCATTTACTATTACCAGCACTTAAAAGTAGGATCACATTTATGCATTCCCAATTCAAATATATGCTTTACAAAACTTAATATTTTAATATATTTGGCAAACATATGTGTATATTTGATATATTTTAGTTTTTTGACCAACAGATACGTTACCAACAGATACGTTACCAATATTTATTGTTTGAATCTTAATTGACGATTTTGCTCAGTTTTGAAATGGTTTCATGTAAAAAATCACAGCATAACGTACGTGTAGCCGATAAATGATGCTTTGATCTCGATTTTATTGGAAAACTGAAAATGTGAATCAGGAATTTGAAATTCAAGGATGAGTTGAGTTTTCTAGAAAATAAAATGTTGAAAAACAGGAAAGAAACATATCAAAATTTACTGTTTTATTTTCTGGAATAAATATATGTTGATATCTTTTTGGTTTGCAAAATTTGTATTAAAAATAAAATGAAGAGGGCTGTATAACTTCTGGTAACGTATCTGTTTATCATAGTAACGTATCTGTTTAGAAAGAGATTTGAGCACTGTTTAATAAATATAACTAAATCTTCAACAAAACTTTGGTTTAAATAAGTAATATATGATTAGGCAATATATAACTACACTGTAACTTAATGAAAAAAACAAACATTAAAGTATTTTTAAATGAATGTCCGTTAGTTTCTAAATTTTAGTCAGGGTCGTATCAAGATTTTCTGTCTATGGTAGGGATGGACTAATTGGATATAGCTCAAAATCTCGGAGGTGCACATATATATGGATTGATTATTACTAAGTTGGTTTTCTTTAAGCCGTACCATTGTTTCTGATATAATTTTGTTAAATGTAGATAAGCATATACATGTAGGCTTACTCATATCACCAAGTATGACAAAATCAAGGGTCGAGATTGTACCAGTATATAAAAAAAAAGTATATAGAAAAAATAAAGACAATTGAACAGCAGGTGAACCAAAAAGACAAACGAAATACAGAATGTCAATTCACACTATGAAACACTCACATTAATCTAGCTGTTACATAATTATTCTAATAGATGAGTGTCTTTATTTAAATGTTCTTGTTAAGTTCAACCTGTTTCTTTAAGTCACAATGTTATTTGACTATTTTAAGCTACACATAAAACAATAAAACCTAAAAAAAAACTGTTAATGATATTGTGTGTTCTGTTTAATGTTGAAAGTACTGGTTCAGACATATTATTTATTGGTCAGTTGTTTAAAAAACTTTATGAATATCTATGTACGTGTTCAGGGCTTTTCATAATTTTGTTCATAGTAGAACGGTGAAACAGATACGTTACTATGATTTAATATTCGTTTCCATTTAGCGGAATAAATTTATTCTGTTAAGTAAATCCGAGCTTCATTGTGTCAATAGATGAGTATGGAACATCAGTATTTTTATTGGCATAAAATACTTTTATAAGTTCATCATGTGTTTGGATTAAACAAGTCTGATTAATAAGTAACATTTTCATCAGCTTCAGTTCACAAGCTGTTCATAGACGTAGATTTTATTAAAATGCATATTAATGCATAATATTTTGTAGTATATACTGGAACTATATTGCTGAAAGAATGATAATAAATTTCTAAATCGTGTATATCCATGCTAATTATTTTTGTCTGGTCTCTGAAAGCAATTTGAAAAATGGTAACGTATCTGTTTTTGCACAAATCTCGAATTCTTGGTAACTTAATTTCAGGAAATATTACAAGTTTTTTGGTGAAATGTTAAAAGAACCAGTATGTGTTCAATGTTATACATGAGTTAAACCAACAAAAAAAGGTGTCTTGGTAACTATTCGCAAATGTCAATTATTCACTATTTCGTACAGCCTATTTTGAATGTTTAGTGGAGAATCAATGTAATGTCGCCACTACTCCGTACAGTAGAGGCGACACAGAAACAACATTTCATTTTTTATCATTTCAGTCATACAAATCATTTAATAACAACATAAATACGTTTTTAATACACTAAATTAAAAATAAATCTTATTTTCTTAGTCTCGATTTCATTTTCGCAATATAGCTTATTTTTTTGGTCAGTACTGTATATCCCTTTGTAACCATAGTTAGCGCCCGAAACCTGCCTATTGTGAAAATAATCGCCGAAGTGTTCCGATTGCATTTATGACGTCAAATACCAAAATAAACATGGAAAAATTACGTTTTCGTTTTTAATTAACATTGAAATAACTGTCATATATTGAGTCAATCAGTGTGCTTTAATCAACTTACGTTACATTTTCGGTAATATGTTTATATTTTTAACGATAAAATCGGGTCACCATAAAATCGACAAATTTTAGAAATGTGTTTTGGAAATTTTGTTCCTGTTTTGTATTTTTTATTATGATGTCATGTTGATTGTTTAACAGTTTTAACTCATTTTTGGGGATCCAACACATTTTACACTATGTCACGTCAATTAACTGCTCAACATTAAACGCATCAGTATGGATAACTTAGGAAAGTAACTGATAATTAGCTCAACTAATAAGATTGTCAGAAAAGAATGTATGTAAACTTCCTTTCTAATTAAATTCTATTATTATTGTCACGGTTCAGAACTGTTCACTATTAAGGGGAGAAGATGTGTAAGCGGCCGGATAGCTCAGTCGGTAGAGCCGCGGTATGGTATTCCGAGGGTCCCAGGTTCCAGTCCCGGTCAGGTTGCACATTTTTCTCACCCTGTGACATTTGGCGCCCAACGTTGGGCTGCGACTGAATATAGCTCAAAGTTTAATTCACATTGCTCTGTAACTCTGTGAAATTCGAGGACGAGTTTCATTATAACAGGGGAGTATGTCACGGTTCAGAACTGTTCACTATTAAGGGGAGAAGATGTGTAAGCGGCCGGATAGCTCAGTCGGTAGAGCCGCGGTACGGTATTCCGAGGGTCCAGGGTTCAAGTCCCTGTCAGGCTGCACATTTTTCTCACCCTGTGACATTATAATGACATAAACTGTATTGACTATTGTTCAGAAAGTATAATCTTGATACTAGGACATTTACACAATTGTACGCTTGTAACTACAGGCCTGTCATAGATGGTTAGACTAATATTTTGGCCAAAAATATCTGCCCTTTGGCAAAAACAAAAACAAAAAAACAGACAGGGGAAAAAAGACAAAAAACAAAAACTACTTGCATCGCTTATTAGCAATCTGATACTTAACTGGCCCCTTATGCAACATGAGGTAATATATGAACATGGTGCTAAACAGCTGCACACAGTTAATTGACCTGGTACATTAAGGGGTAGTACTGGAAGTTCATGTGAAGTTATCTTAATTGGCATTAATTGATATTGTTGTGGCTTTGGACAGTAAACCATTTATATAGATGTTTATCACATACCCATGTTGATTGTGCCACTCCTTAAAAAAAGGTATTGCACGGCCATGCATATATTTTGATGTTACCTCATTTGCATTATACAAACTATGTGTAAAGACATACTAAATGTTAGCTTTACACTATAGGTGCATGAATTACAAAAATGATTCTTTTGCACTTTATACAGTCTTTATTTTGTGTATGTGATATTAAATAGAACATTATATTCATGTAGGTTCATTACTTAATTTATTGAACTGGTTGAATTAAAAAAATATTGTGTTCACCAAAGGCTCGCATTATATGATTTTATTCAACTTGTTCAATAAATTCAGTATTGAACCTACACTCATTCAATATCCTCTATATATTCAAAAAATAATGTGACAATTCTTTAAATTTTACTGCTGTTCACATACAAATATATTATTACAAATCGTTTGAAATATTAAGATATCATGACATGTGACACAGTTCCATCGGAACCAAATGAACCAAAATTATTTTCAAAATTTATTGAACCACATGTGATTAATTGATAATTAAGCTTAAAGTAAATAAACCGTTTTGTGATTTATGTTAAATACACAATCTACATTCTACATGTACTGTTCTTGCATGTAATATTTCTTGTATTTGTTTAAATATTTAAAATTATCAAATAAAATGAACAACTGACAAATTATAACAACATAAATTATTGTTTATTTTCATTTGTCAAATATATTTTTGAATTATTCATATTTTATGTACAACTGTCTGTTCCTTGTGCGATTGGTAGTCAACCTTTTAACCCCCCTTAAACTGACGATCTTTGTAAAAAATCATTGACATATGCAAAAATAACAAAAATATGCCTAAAGTACTAGCAGCAGACTGTAAACTGTGCCAAATACACAGGAAAACTCTCCTGAGATCATCTTAGAATAAAAATTTTGTGGGGGGTGTTACTTTGTTAAACTATCAGACCCATATTTTAACTACTCTCCCATATTAAATCTAAAAATTGTTTGGTTTTTTTCCATACAATTGTAAATATCATAATCTTGTCTATAGCAAACTATGTCATTTTCATCAACGCAAATTATTGGGTCCACTTCAAAAGTGGTTGAGTTTGATACAAATAGCATTGTGCCGTGGACTACAGTCTATGTATTTTTAACCTTTTCCCTCATATAGACATGTTTTGACGGCTTTTTGTCTCCCCCCCCCCCCTTTTTTTGAGGCCTCAAACAGTGAAAAAACGGCCTATTTAGGCCCCAAACACTGTTTTTCGTTGGAGAAATGTCGTTTAAAAAAGTGACCACTTTTTCGGCACTGCCAACCCCCCCCCCCCCCCCCTCCCCTGCCATCCAAATGTTACATCAAGGGGTTGCCAGAAGGGGGATGTGCCAAGAAAATTTTGGACATGTGATGGGCTAAATATGGCCTCAGGTAGATCTTAGGGTAACTAGTAACCAACGCTATCTCAATTCATTGAGAGGTAACGCAGCACTTTGAAATCAGTTTTGATGGGAAAAAAACAATGCAAAATAGTGATTTTGGGCAATTTTGAGACGTCCCCCATTGCCATGGTAACAGGAAATTTACGATTGAGCATGCTGTTACAGAGGCTATGGTCTAGTCAACATTTGTGCCAAGTTTCATCAGTATTGAAGCATTTTTCATAGTTTCATTGTTACAGGAGAGTGAGGAGGCTTTTCAATGAAAACGGCCATTTTTCGCAATATGCTCATGGGGTGAAAGGTTAATTAAAAAAATAGAAAATGTCAAAAAACAACAATTTTTTACCAAAATTAGGTGTAAGGGCACGTGTTAACATGGAAAACTAGTTTTTGGGTAATTCCAAGGTTTTACATCATTTTTTGTTTAAGGGCAAAAGGGCAGGGCAGGCTGCCCTTCTATTACGCTCTTGAATAATCACTTTTTGCCTTTGAAATTCTCCATTTTTATTCAGATTTCATAGATTCTAATATCAAATGATTTTTTATATAATATCAATCAAATAAATAAAATTTGACAATTTGCAAACTGAAAATGCAAAAGGATTAAACTTAGTATAATGTATACTAATAATAACAATGCAAAAGTTTAATCATTAATATTTAGGAGAATAACTAATAAAGACAGTTTTATATGTAATAAACATGCTGTGATATTTTATATTTATAGAATAATGGCTGAGAAGGAGCCAGTTGTTATAGATGAGGTGGTGACCTTGGACATGGATGATAATGATTTCAAGGTAAATACTGTAATGGATATCATATGGAATAGCATGCCAAATGTGGTTCCTGTATAAAACATTTCCGCTTTCCTATCAGGAAGTATTTTGACAATAAATTGATAGATAATAACGAAAGCCAAAAATTTAAAAACAGATAAAAAACATATCAATAATCTATGGATGAATCATCCCCGTAACTTTGCATGTAGATTTCTTGGAAGTTCATCTGTACCACTTCTGTAGAGCAACATGTTTTGAGAGACATAGATTTTGGTTGCAGCTTAGAGTCGTTGTTCTACAAAACTATAAAAAATTTAACTAATTGTGAATTCATACTTTTGGGAAAAATGATAAATTTTTTTGTTTATAAAGAGTTGATTGCTCTACAGAGGGTCACTGTGCAGGGGTTGTAGTGTATCATGCCATTCACCATCAGGCAATGATTTTAGGACACTGGATGATTCTCTCTTCAAATTAAGAATCACAAACAGTCCATTTATATATATATAAAATAGTAAAAATACTTGATAACAATTTCTTTCCTGAGCTTATATTTATTCACAGTGATAAACTAATGTGAGCTGAAACATTACATTTATAGAAAATTACAAATGTAATCATTAATTAATGACCCTCTTGTTAAGTTTCTAAATAGAAATATGATTTGCATGTGTTTCAGAATACGAGAACTGACTTTGCCTCAGTTGTATTTCACAATATGGCTGAGACTTACCCTGAAGATGCCCATATTGAGTGTAAATACACAGTGACCTCTGACCTGGTTCCTACCACTAGAGACTATGTTGCATTGTACAAGGTGGGCTGGATGTCACCCAGAGACTATATCTACTATGAATGGGCACCAATACCAAAAGAATACAAAGTAGGATGTGATGCAGACTCAAGTGTTCTGTTTCCAGGTATGGTATATGTATATATAAAATTACAATATGGTATTTATAAATTTCAATATGATATATATAAATTACAATATGAAGAATATAAATTACAATGTACATTGTACATATTATTTCACACAAATGTATTGTCCATTCATTAGATGGTCAGTGGATTTTATACTGGTCACACTGTAATTTTGATATTGCCAAGCTGCTTTGGTGAGCAATAAAAATTCTGGTGTGTGATAAAGAGGTCCATTTGCTAATAACTTAGCAATAAAATATGTATATAATAACAATAATAATAATAATATATAAGAACCAGTATGTTTATAGAGTAACAATATTTGTTAAATAACTTTATTTTACAAAAAAGAATGCTGCAATTATGTAAGGTATGTCATAAACATGTGTATACAAATGTATGAATTAAACGTATGGTGATGAGGGACAGTTGAAGTGATAATACAAGTTGGTCACAGACTAGAAACACTTATCCTTGGATGTTCCCATATATGGTCACCAAAGTTGAAAAAAGAAAAACCTTATAATGACGAAGAAATTTTTAATCTGTAATGCATGAATCCCTTCCCAATATTTCAGCTCACAAGCTTCCAAAAGATGATGGAGAATTTTATCAGTTCTGCTATGTGTCAAGTTCAAACCAGATAAGGGGTGCGAGTACACCATTCCAGTTCCGTCGGCCTGGTGCTGACGACTTTGTTGAAATTGATGATGAAGAGACAAACATGCTGGTGATAAGATCAAAGACCATCTACCTGGAGGAAAATTTACAACAAGCCCAAGCACAGAGACAGAAACTAATTGAGGTATGGGAAGTATACTACAATAGGTAGATCACACGCAGTTAGTAGATCATAAATTAGTAAGTAAGTAAATAAATAACGACTTTATTTAACAAGACTCCACATTCGTTTTGTCGATCTTCCATGTGGGCTTCAGAATGCTGAGTGCTTACCTGTATTTATTTAGGTAAATGGTAGAGTAGATTAGTGAGTCATAAAAAATGTCCATGCATTATAATGTATAAGCTACTGTAAACATTGGAACATGAATTAGTGAATGCTTCTTTTAGTTTGGTGTATTTACAAAAATTTGATGTTTAATGTGGTGCATTTTCAAATGGCGCCGTTTATCGGCAAATATTCTGAATAAGCAAACTATGTTTTTCAACAAATATGGCTTTAAAAACATATTTTCTGAAATATTAATCCTTTTTTTCTGAAATATTTATCCTTTTTTTCACAAATTTAAGATTTTTGAATAACATCATGTCATTAAAATTTTCATTTTTGCTCTTGAATTTTTTTTCCGCCCTTTCTTGAACACTTACATAATTTCCGTATAGCAAACTACCGAGTTATACAAAGACATGTTTAATTGTAGTGAGAAGGGTTTACATAGCGCTTTCCAGACCATTCTATTTGAAAGACCCTGTATCACATTATTCAACAAATTCAATATGAAAGAACCACTTTTGATCCTCTTTCTTTTTATCTTCCTTTAAAGTTTAAAGTATTGATAATACAGCACAGTCTTTACATGATTATAATTATACAAGGAGAATAATTAAAAGGAAATTAAAGTAAGAAAAGTTTGAAAACTTAAGTATCATTATTGGTAACCATGTAATAAATCAGTACGTACAGGAAATAGAAGTGAGTTTTTTACGTAGTTTAACTTTGTTTATCACAACATTACATGTGCTGGATTAAAAAAATTTCTTGGAAGGGCTAAATCTAATGTTGTAAGAACTTGTTGCCCAACCCATTTGCATTTTGATAGATACTCATTATTTGTATGATATGTTTATAAATATGTATTTAATGCAATAAAATATGTTTAAACTTAATTTTTTTCACAGTCATTGATAAATGGTAAACCTGTTAGATTGCACAGTATTGGTAGTTATATCTTCCTTACTATGGACATTCATCAATCAACCTTTATATGCACCCAGACATTGTTCATTGGAGCATATAGTTACCAGTTTGTCCTCCCCTCATTGATTTACTGATACTGTATATATTTGATGTGTAGGTACATTCTTGTATATTTGATTGACCATTACTCTTTGATAGATTTCTAAGACATTTGGATCATATTTATTGGGGCTAGAAATATATTTTCTACTTTTCCTCATTGTTAGGAGATATGTTTTTTTTCTTATTTTCGTCAAAGTGACATTGAGAAGCCTACATTGTTATTACTGATTTACTAAGTTTGTTCTTGTCATTGATGTTCTTTTGTAAAATATTGCAGGCACAAGATGCCCTACAGAAAGAAAGAGATACAATTATCACAAAATACCAGGAGGTGAAAAACCAACTTGTCACTCTTGAATCTGAACATACAAAGTTGAAAGGTCATCTGTCCACCAGTGAGAGCAAAGTTGAGCAGCTTAAAACTGAAGCCAGAGATATGACCACTGTAAGAGATGAACTACAGACAAAAATTGACAAGTTGAACAAGGAGAAAGTTACGTTGAATGAGAAGATTTCTTCGCTGACATCCGACCTTGATGCAGCTAATACAACTATTGCAAGTGTCACTGCAGAGTTAAAAGTCAAAAAGAAAGAAGTTACTGTGTTGCAAACAGAAAAAGATGAACTGTCAGGAAGGAATGCTCAGCTTGAAGAGGAAGCTGAAATGTTTAAGGTATCTTTAAGCTGTATGTGTTAATTCTTACCCCTCTATGTATGCTAAATGCAATACAGACTTATCCATTTTTCGAACTGGGTAAGACCATTCATGATTTTTAGGGGAAAATTTCAAAAAAATGTGTACTGACTGCATAAGGACCAGTTGTGCCGGCTGACTGATCTTGGTTTGCACTGATGGCATGGGTAGACGTCATTTAAAGCACGCAACCTGCCTTTTGGGCATGCCCAGATATCTGATTATGTGTTTGTGCAGTGAGTTCACTAAAATGTTGTTTTGTTCAACCTATCTCTTATTCATCCTCCGATATCTTGGTAATGGTTTAGAAAGTAAACAGGACAGATTTGTCAGATATGCCATAGCAGTATGCTGTCAAACATGTGAGTTTTTAATGTTTTCATTATCTAACAGTATATATTGTAACTATATTGTATATACAGAAACATGTTCAGACATCAGAGACGACTGTAGATCAGTACAGTAAACAGTCAGAAGCACTGCAGATGGAATACGCTCAGCAGGAGTCGTTAATTGACCACCTCAGACAACAAGTGGAGAAGTTGTCCACCGAACTAGAGGATAACCGACGTAACCTTGATAGTCAGACAGCTGTCAACATACAAGATAAGGTAAAACCAGGGTGGTTTATTTTGTTGTTGTATTTTTAAGCTGACTTAAAAAAATTTAACGGTTCTTACCACAGATCAGTTTGATCATTGTCAATCATAGGCCTTACTATCGTTTCCTAGGAAGTTTGCTTAAATAAATATTGTTGCGCCCTTCCAGATTTAAAAAAAGAAGATTTATCAATAAATTGAATCTTTTAAAGAAGCACAAGATTACAGATAGATCATCACAAAAATTGGTCTATAACGTCTTTGAACGGATCATTATCAAGGTATCTGATTTAATGATTCAGAAACTGAGGGTCATGTAGATTTAATCTCAACCATTCTTGAAGTTCGGTACAGTTTGTATGTGGTATTTTATTTGAAGGGGGTTCTTGTTCTATATAGCCTTTTCTAACAGAAAAATGTAGGTGTAAGCAGACATATCTTAAATTGTCAGAAATAAATATAGAATTGAAATATAAGTTACATTAACTATTGATATGCTTAAAGAAAATTAATCCCAAATTACACTAACATGTTGCCACTCTTTCCTTTTATTCATTCTTAGGTTATAACTAGAAATATATTGAACCATTGATAGGTTTATTGAGTTAGATAAAGTAAATATCATTTTTATCAGGAAAGATTAGAGGAAATGGTTGAGAGGCTAAAGAACGCCGAGGACAAGTTGATGGCAGCTGAGGAAAGTAAGGTTATACTTCAGAAAGAAATTACAACATTTGAAGTCACTCAGCATGAAATGAGTAGACAGATTGAGGTATGAAAATATGTATCTTATTTTCTTTTATATGCTAATCAAAAAAATTTAAAGTGAATACTATTGTGTTCAGCAACAACAATTTAGTTTAAACTTTTTCTCATTTGAAACTTCTATTATTTGGCCTGTTTCATCCTTTCATCCCTTTATAAGTTTTCTGATACATGTATTCCCAAATACATTTGTAGTCCCTTTTAGTGTTACTAGGGCTGAAAGTAGAAAAAAACTAAAAACTCATGATAATCTATTGGACCCATCTTGACCAAACTTTTGTGTGGCATCTTATGATTGCCTAATTTATTTGAATAATCTTATTTTAAATTGTTTCATGTGAAGAAGGAAACATAAAATGACTTTGAATATCTTTTAGAAATCAAAGACAGAATGTGAAAGTTTAAAGAAGAAGTTGGTCTCGTTAGAGGAAGATTTTACCCAGAAAACAGAGATACAGGCAGCAGAGATGGAACAAACTTTAAACGATGTGCTATCAGCTGTACAGGTATATTTTTAATTAATTATACTATAACAATTACTCTAATTAGATTGTACCTTTAACAATACTACTACAAACACACTGTCTTTAAAACTAAAAAGTCTGCAAAAAATTATCCAAACAGTAACCATGTAAGGATTTACTATACTTATTTAAATGTGAATTATTATGCCCCCACTTCGAAGAAGAGGGGGTATATTGCACTTGTCGGTCCGTTGGTCCGTCGGTCCGTAGACCAAATGGTTTCCGAGTGATAAATAAAGAACCCTTAGGCCTAGGAACTTCAAACTTGGTATGGTGATTGGGCATGACAAGTAGATGACCCCTATTGATTTTGGGGTCAAAGGTCAAGGTCACATTGACCTTGTAAGCAAAAACGGTTTCCGATCAATAACTAAAGAACCCTTAGGCCTAGGAACTTCAAACTTGATATGGTGATTAGTCATGATCAGTAGATGACCCCTATGGATTTTGGGGTCAAGGGGTCAAAGGTCAAGGTCACATTGACCTCTTAGGTAAAAACGGTTTCCGATCAATAACTAAAGAACCCTTAGACCTAGGAACTTCAAACTTGGTATGGCGATTGGTCATGACCAGCAGATGACCCCTATTGATTTTGGGGTTAAGGGGTCAAAGGTCAAGGTCACATTGACTTTGTAGGTAAAAACGGTTTCCAATCAATATCTAAAGAACCCTTAAGCCTAGGAACTTCAAACTTGGTATGGTGATTGGTGATGACAAGTAGATGACCCCTATTGATTTTGGGGTCACGGGGTCAAAGGTCAAGGTCACATTGACCTTGTAAGCAAAAACGGTTTCCGATCAATAACTAAAGAACCCTTAGGCCTAGGAACTTTAAACTTGGTATGGTGATTGGTCATGACCAGCAGATGACCCCTATTGATTTTGGGGTTAAGGGTCAAAGGCCAAGGTCACATTGACCTTGTAGGTAAAAATGGTTTCCGATCAATAACTAAAGAACCCTTAGACCTAGGAACTTCAAACTTGGTATGGCGATTGGTCATGACCAGCAGATGACCCCTATTGATTTTGGGGTTAAGGGGTCAAAGGTCAAGGTCACATTGACTTTGTAGGTAAAAACGGTTTCCAATCAATATCTAAAGAACCCTTAAGCCTAGGAACTTCAAACTTGGTATGGTGATTGGTGATGACAAGTAGATGACCCCTATTGATTTTGGGGTCACGGGGTCAAAGGTCAAGGTCACATTGACCTTGTAAGCAAAAACGGTTTCCGATCAATAACTAAAGAACCCTTAGGCCTAGGAACTTTAAACTTGGTATGGTGATTGGTCATGACCAGCAGATGACCCCTATTGATTTTGGGGTTAAGGGTCAAAGGCCAAGGTCACATTGACCTTGTAGGTAAAAATGGTTTCCGATCAATAACTTAAGAATCCTTAGGCTTAGGAACTTCAAACTTAGCATGGTGATTGGTCATGACCAGCAGATGACCCCTGTTGATTTTGGGGTCAAGGGGTCAAAGGTCAAGGTCACATTGACCTTGAAGGTAAAAACGGTTTCCGATTAATTAACTAAAAACGCTAAGGTCTAGGAACTTCAAACTTTATATGATAATTGGTCGTGACCAGCAGATGACCCCTATTGATTTTGGGATCAAGGGGTCAAAGGTCAAGGTCACATATACCTTGTAAGTAAAAACAATTTCTGATCAATAACTAAAGAACGCTTAGGCTTAGGAACTTCAAACTTGGCATGGTGATTGGTCATGACCAGGAGATGACCCCTATTGATTTTGGGGTCAAGGGGTCAACGGTCAAGGTCACATTGACCTTGTAGGTAAAAGCGGTTTCCGATTAATAACTAAAGAACGCTTAGGCCTAGAAACTTCAAACTTGGTATGATGGTTGGACATGACCAGCAGATGACTCCTATTGATTTTTGGGTCAAGGGGTCAAAGGTCAAGGTCACATTGACCTTGTAGGTAAAAACGGTTTCCGATCAATAACTAAAGAACGCTTAGGCCTAGAAACTTCAAACTTGGTATGATGATTGGTCATTGCCAGCAGATGACCCCTATTGATTTTGGGGTCAAGGGGTCCAAAGTCAAGGTCACATTGACCTTGTAGGTAAAAACGGTTTCCGATCAATAACTAAAGAACACTTAGGCCTAGGAACTTCAAACTTTGTATGATGATTGGTCATGACCAGCAGATGACCCCTATTGATTTTGGGGTCAAGGGGTCAATGTCATATTGACCTTGTACTTAATGACGGTTCCTGACCAATAACTCAACAACTCAAGTTGCCTTGGTTGATATTTTTTATTTTAAACTAAAAATGCTTTTGGTATACACATTTGAAGGTCTTATGTAATATAACAATTTGGCTGTCATTAATGAGGCCTACATGATTCATAAAATTTATGCATATATTATTTGGTAAGATTTGTAATAACTTAAATTGCTGCACACAACCTATGGGGTCACAATAATTATTACCTTGTGACTAGTCATGACCAGTAGATACTAGATAACCCTTACTAATTGTTTGTTCACTGGGTCAGAAGTCATGACTAATTGGCTGCCGATAGGGGGCATACATGTTTTACAAACATATCTTGTTTATAATTGGTAGCAATGTGTTTAACTGATCAATTAATCAGAAAAAAACATAGCTTATCTAGTGATACTGTGATTTTTTTTTGTAATATGATAAATATTCAAGTTTCAAGTTTATTGTAATGTAATTCTAGGCCATCGGCCCAAATACACAATATAATAACAGAGAGATACATGTACATCTGATAGTGTCACAAGTTATGAAATACATACAAAATAGTAGCATATTCCATAATTTTGAACATTGTACAACAAGGTAGAGAATGTACATATTACCACAACCCTTAATGTAAAACATGTAGTATCAAGTTCAGAAAATGAAAAAAAAAATATATACAAAAACTAGTCCTATTAATGCATGAAAAAAAGAAAAGAAAATCAGACTTTTGTTATGAAACACTATACAATAGACATTCATGCAATTGTCTAGAAGAAAATAATATTTGAAACCAATCAATTCTTATCAATATTAGTCATAAGTTTGGTTACATACAATGCTAAACTTTTTAATGTAGGATAATGTTGGGTTTTCATTAAGTATGAGAAATTTATTGGTTCTAGTCTTCCCTTATACCAATTAAACAGATATTGTTGTCTTATACTGTCAAACTTGGGGCAAATAAAAAAGGCATGGTATTCATTTTCAATAACTAAACGGTTACTATTAATAAAACAGTATGGACATATTCTATCTGATCTCTCAATACCATAATGGCGCCCAATTTCTATGTTTAACCTATGATTTGAACATCTGAAACGTGCAAGTGATTTCCTAAAAAGAAATGGCAGTTCCATAGTTAAATTTGTTACATTTGTGCATATAGACTATATACCGATTTTAAACGATTATCTAATATAGTTTTATGATAAACACTGATGAAAATATTACTGCCTGTAGGAGAAAGAAAAGTTACAGAAAGAGAACGGTCAGTTAAAGCAGAGTTTGAGAACAACATTAGAAAGATCAGGCGAGAATCATGGATCAATGACAATTATGAAGCAGAGTCTTACACAGATCAAAGAACGCTTGGAGAAGAGGGAGAGACAATGTAAAAGTCTGGAGAAACAAATGAAAATAAGAGAGGTAGGAAATACAACCTTGTTTATTACAGTGTAACCGCTGTAGAATGACCACCCTCTGTAGTACAGTAACCTTTTTACAACAGTCAGTATCAAGATGAAAATTGTTAAACATACTTTTTGTTGAAAAAGTTCTCCTACTATTTTAAATCAGTCATACGATAATGAAATAATTAAGCAAGGGGAAAATTATTTGTTTCTGATAGGGATTTAGTAATATCTAATTGTGTTTAAACAGGATGAGATGTTGGAACGTGAAAGGGAAAACAGGCGTGAAATCGAGGATTTAAAGGAAAAGATATACATGTGTGGTGAGGAATATAAGGCACTGTACATTGAGAAAAACAAGCTACAGAAAAAACTTGACAGGATCCTTAATAAGAGTGAGTATCTGTTCTTTTGATCATTCAAAAAATGATTAATTTATACAAATTTATTTTAGTTTGATTGTGTTGGAAGCTATAAATTTAATGAAAAAATCTCCAATCCGTTCCTGGAACCAACCAGTACTAAGCT
This sequence comes from Ruditapes philippinarum, assembly GCF_026571515.1. Classification (NCBI taxonomy): domain Eukaryota; kingdom Metazoa; phylum Mollusca; class Bivalvia; order Venerida; family Veneridae; genus Ruditapes; species Ruditapes philippinarum. The sequence continues at coordinate 234,181 of NW_026866106.1, read as the reverse complement.
ATAAATGTAAGGTTTCTTGCTCAAGGAAACAAGGGCTTACCCCTGACAGGGTTTGAACCCATGTTGTCAGCAATCCTTAGATAACTAGTCGGACGCATTAACTACTGGGTCACGCCGCTACTCTTAAAAATGATTGACATACAGGTATGATGAAAACTCACATTTTAAAAAAAAGATATAACAGTTTATCATTTATAGATTTAAACTTCAGTCATGATTCTAGAAAGCTACTATTTTAAGTTTCTTTTGACCTTTTGTTACCTTAAACGTTTTAAAAGGACTGTGTATCATGAAAAATATTGACAATTTTTATTCCCCCTTTATGTATAGCCTTTTGATACCATCTCTCGAACGGTACCATCTCTCGACTAAAGTGGTAAATTTTATATTTGACAAATCAAATTTATGTTGTGCAGCAAGAGATTGTTTAATAAAGTGACAAGCACTTATATTTTCATTGTTTTGGCAAAGTTCCATATTTACAGCTTCATTTTGACCATTCTTATAGTAGACGAAAGTTCAATTTTAAGATAATGGCAGCCTACTTTCATTTTTGAAATTGTGTATTTTTGTAAAGTTACCACTTAACTAATGTAGATTTGCGGAATAAGTCAGAACAATAAGAATACTTTATGAACCTTTCTTTCAAGAAAATATGAGCGTAATTTTACTGTATTTTTGATTTGTTTTACTGTCAACCTTGACCTAGTTTCTTGATTTATTTTTTCGTTCAATCAAATATTTAATCAAACAAGATAAATCAAGTTGAACACCACTAAGTATATTCGTCTACTGTTCTCAATATGCAATTGATACCATTATCAATGTTGAAAAGGGATAATCAAATTTTGGTTGTGACAAGACATGAAAATAAATGAAAATGTGTTTGTTTTGTTCTATGTTACAGTAGAAAATTTAATTAATGCTTATAGTTTCAATATAAATGGTCTCCTCTTTCTACAAATTATTTGTACACTATAAATAACTTGGTTCGATAATTGGTAGCAAGGGGTCGGCTTTGTTCTACTAATCAAGCACCCCAATGAGTTCACGGCAGCCATTTTAAAAGGTCGTTTTAACAAATTTTAAGTAGGTCAAAACGGACACAATACATGCCTCTACAATCAAGAACTTTACTTACTTTAAAGACACTTAACATCCTAAAAATAATTACAGTTGAGTGAAATTATTGTTCGAGAGATGGTACAACGAGGCTAGATACCAAGGGCATATTGTTTTGGTCTGTATGTTTGTTTGCCACAATACTTTAACCTTTACCTTTTCATGAAAGTCTACCCGCCAAACTTAATTATTGAAGGTTATGGAGTCAAAGGTCAAGGTCAGTCCTTTGTGTAACTGTGTGGTGTTGATTTGCACAGAACACTTGTTTTTGAACAGAAATATTTCTTTTGTAGCTATGTTCAAGAAATTTTTGAATAATACAGAATTCAACTTAAAACACTGTTGCTTTTGAGTTACATTATTTTAAAAATATTATAATGAGAAACCAACTGGCCAGTTTGGACAAGGTTTCTGGAAAACATAGGTTTGTCTTAGCCAATCTGGACAAGGTGTCTGAAAAACATAGGTTTGTAGAAGCTCTGTGCCAGATTTTAGTATTTCAGTGTCAGGAGTTCAGAGATTCTATGTAAGTGTATTCTCATAAGTCTTGAATTTTCCATATGATTTAGTGACGCATGATTATCAGCTTAGGACATTCTCAATCAAATAGTTGTCACACTGAACTGGAGATGTCATCCACATGTGAATACAAGGTCTGTAGACATTACTCAGTAGACACTGATCTGATCTGTGGGGCGTAAGTGAGACTAAAAACATAGTTGAAGCACCACTTGAAATACTGTATTTCGGTATATACCGCACAAAGGGTTTCAATGATAAAATGCTAAAATCTCGCTTTTTCACCCGCCAAAATCTACTTTTAGACGTCTAATTCATCTCTACACACCAATTTATATACGATTATGAATTAAAATGTAATCAGCGAAAAAAAGTGATATTTTTCTTCTTTGTGATCATGATTTCTGCTAGGGTCTCACCGTCTGAAGGTACTGCTCCAACACTGTCGTGAGTTAAATCCATAAAGCTTAAAAGAGAATAATCATGACCTGAGTGATCCTGTTAGATTATACTGAGTTAGCAACTTCTAAAAAATTAAACGGAAGTACATGTAACTGAAGTACCTTGATGCCAGTGTTATTATGTCTCCCCCACCTCGGGGGGAGACATATTGTTTTTGCCCAGTCCGTCCGTCAGTCCGTCAGTCCGTCCGTCCATTCTTCGTTTCCGGACGATAACTAGAGTTCCTTTTGACCTACAGCTCTCAAACTTCATAGGATGATTGGTCTTATAGAGCTGATGATCCCTATTGTTTTTGGGGTCAGTAGGTCAAAGGTCAAGGTCACAGTGACCGTTGGTCAATTTCTCGTTTCCGGATGATAACTAGAGTTCCTTTTGACCTACAGCCCTCAAACTTCATAGGATGATTGGTCTTATAGAGCTGATGATCCCTATTGTTTTTGGGGTCAGTAGGTCAAAGGTCAAGGTCACACTGACCGTTGGTCAATTTCTCGTTTCCGGATCATAACTAGAGTTCCTTTAGACCTACAGACCTCAAACTTCATAGGATGATTGGTCTTATTGAGCAGATGATCCCTATTGTTTTTGGGGTCAGTAGTTCAAAGGTCAAGGTCACAGTGACCGTTGGTCAATTTCTCGTTTCCGGTTGATAACTAGAGTTCCTTTTGACCTACAGCCCTCAAACTTCATAGGATGATTGGTCTTATAGAGCAGATGATCCCTATTGTTTTTGGGGTCAGTAGGTCAAAGGTCAAGGTCACAGTGACCGTTGGTCAATTTCTCCATTTCCATTCCTGTTTCCATTCACAGTTATTCTCAGCAGTGGGGGAGACATGCGCTTTTTTACAAAAGCATCCTCTAGTTTTTTATGCAATTGTACAAATGTAGTTTATTTTTTTAAGGAGAGATTAATTTATTTAAAATTGTTGCAGGGAAGTTGAAGTATGGACAACATGAAAAAGTAAATGTTGCTGAACCAGTGATAGAGACAAATGTAATGCAAAGATCTGCACCAGGTATGAGTCTTATTCATTATTTTGAAATAGTTAGAATTGTACATGCTATGAGTCTCTGCATTACAACTTCTTCTATATCACAGCTACCGGTACTTTGTTGTAATTTTTGATACTAATATAAGGGATGGAATGAATACTTGTTAAAGTAAACCGTTACTAGAAATTATTTTAATATGTGCAGCGTTTTAGAAGACAGATATTCATAAATTAATACAGATATTCACAAATTCAGAAATTCAAAATAGGTGATATTCACTATGACAGTTTAACGGCAAAAACAAACAATTACAAATTATTAATTGATATTTGCCACAGCAGTTAAGCTACAAAAATTATATCCAACTTTTAGTAAGAATAGCAATAACAACTGATATCTATTCATGCTTGTACATTTTTAGTATCAGAAGCAGAAACAGAGGTTGATGTGCCACAAGATCTTCTTAGAGAAATTGAAAATCTAGAAGAAACTCTTGACAAGAAGGTCTTAAAGAAAAACAAGTACAAACAGCTGTACAAGGAACTTCAAGAGGCAAGGCTGAAAGAGGCCAAGGAGAAAGATGCAGAAATAGCTAGCTTGAAGAAAAGACTGAGAGAACCTACAGATGAATCAGACTTGAAAATCAGAGCTTTGCAGGTAATTGCTTAAAGTAGCACGCCTCCAGATTTATGCTTATTTTCATGAAAATTTTGAAATTGAAATTAAAAGTATAATATTGTAAAGTAACCAAAAGGAAGCAATTTACACATTATCAATAGCACTTAAAACCCACATTTATTACAAAAAGAGGTCAAAATATGCAAAAAATGCCCTTGCTGCGTTAGTAACGCAGTAGAAATATAGTTACACATAATGAATAAAAATCATCATTAATTGCTCATAGCATGTAAATTATTACTTGAATCTTTCTACTTTTCCTAAAAATCTTAGTACATTTTTCACAAGTCTGATTTATTAATTTGTTGTTACCACACTTAAATGAAATTAATTATGCTTCTAAAACAATTTTTAAACATCGAAGAATAAGTAAAAATGTACTGCAAATATTTGTCCACATTATATATAATCATTAAAATATATATTTGCATTCATTTCTTATTGAAAAATTTGAATTAGACTTTAAAAAAAATAAATTTCTAATTACCTCCCTTTATTAACATGAAATGTAAATTCGGTAATATCTTTACAAATAATGCTTTTGGAACTTACAATATTGATAAATCTTCATTTGAACATTATATTTAGGATATAAAACCAAAAAAAAAAATTGAGTCATAGTATCTTTTATACCTTTAATATGTCTTAATACCATTTATGAAATTAAAATTGAACATTTGGGTACCACATACAAAGTACTAAAGTTACAGTTGTTTCACTGGTACTAACATGATACTCAATTAGCCTTTGCTTTTCATTTTATCATTATCAAAATGAATAATTTGGTGTTAAAGATTCCTTACCAATACAAAAAGGTTCAGTCTGTGAGTTTTTAAATATGCTAATGTTCCCCACCTCAGGAACCTAAAATTTATTTCTATCTTCACCTCTGAGAAAAACTATACAAAGCATTCCTGAATGGCACCCATTCTCTTGTCAGGATTGCTGGCATCTTTGAATTGTCTCTTGTCAGGAATTTTGTCTTCTTTGAATAGTCACTCAGAGTCTCAGAGTTAACATAATTTTATTTGCCTTTGCTGGATTATTCAATATTATTATTTTAGAGAAACTAGATTGACACAATTACTTAATCAATTTTAGCTCTACTATTCGAAGGACAGGGAGAGCTATTGTACTCAACCCGGTGTTGGCATCACCAGCGCATGTTGGTTAAGTTTTTGCATGCAAGTTGGTTATTCCAAAAACTACTGAAGTGAATGGCTTGAAATTTTGCACACTTGTTCTCTGTGATAAATTAACATGATGGGCACAGGTCCCAGAACATTGAGTTACCTTTTAACAGGGTTATGCCCCTTTTCTAACTGTCAAGCATTGAGAATAGTCGAGCTTGCTGCATTATTGACGGCTCTTGAATTTAAATCATGTATCAAACTAATTGCAAATGATATGAATTATGTTGAAATGTTCAGATTATCTATATTGAAGAATATTTTCTTACAGAAATGTGTTACAGAAAAGGAACAGACCATAGAGGAGCTTAATTTCAAATTGAGGAGTTATAACCAAGGCTGTAATGTAAGAACACTGATTAGAAATTATATCTGTATATTAATGTATGTATGAACTATTGCTGATCACAAATTAATTGGACAATATTGTGAATTGCCAAATGCAATAGTCTGTGTTCATTTTCTATAACTTGGGAAAAAAATGGTAAAAAGTAATAATAAATTTTATGTCTCAAGGTCAAAAATGTCTTCTTTCTCAGTGACCAATGAAAATTTAGTCTGTCAAATTAAAGCTGCATTTTTTAGCTTGATATCAAAGTTGATGAGTGGTTGTAGATAGTGATTGTTTATCGGACATATATGTATATCTTCAGGATGAGACTGGAGCAAGTATGTTACCTAGAGGGCCAGGATTTCTCCCTCAAGAAGGTAAATATCCATACCATGAAGATACCATAAACTGGTCTCACATGCATGCACATCAAGGACCAATACAGTACCCACATCCACCAGCATATCTACCACAGATGTCTGGCCAAGTGCCACCAATGTTCTGCCCATACCCGCTACAATATCCTGCACATGGACCACAACAACTACAGTGTCCCCCTGTACCACCAAGGACCAATGTTCCTGTGAAAACAGACCAGAAGAAAAATGAAACAGGTATTATCTCTTGGTTATAAGATTACTTCATATTATGATTGATTTTAGTCTACTACTGCTTACTTTATTTTACCCAACCTTCTGGAATTTCAAGTAAACAAACTTTCAATTGACAATGCTAGACTTAATAAGCAAAAAAGACACTAAATGGTCTACTCTAAACCTACTGGCAGTTGCTCTTTTCTAGACATATGATTATAAAATAGAATCCCCTAAACAAGCAATGAGCAGGTAATTTAATCAAAGCAAATCTGGTTCAGCACCTAGGTTGTTTCTGTTTCTAGTGTTACTTTAATTATTTGATGTTATATCACACAATAACTGACATGTTCATGAATATACATTGCTGAGTATGCTTGCATATTGTTTCTAGTGGAAGACTTGACAGTGTTGGAAAGTAGGAGAGACTCGGAGGATGTTACACTAGAGGCACCAATACAACCTCTACCCCCACCAATACAGCCTGTACGTCTACCGTCAGCAAAACTTGCTGCTGTGAAGTCAGCTGCAGCATTCGATGGTATGGTATATTTTTATGTCTCACATTGAATGCTGTTGTAGCCCAGCTTTGAATTCAGAAGAGAGTCCATTTTGAAGTTCAAATCGTATAAAGCTATATATCTGCTGCAAAAATAATTGTTTCAAGAATACTAAGTCACATAATGCTTGTATGAAAGAAATATAGTAGTAAATTGCCCTGAAAACAAATGATGCATGCAAGAAATCATTGCTAAACAGATAAAATCCTTGGTAAAATAACAGAATTATATTTTATTTTGGAAAATTTTATTCTGTTTACATACAATATTCATGTGTGTTAAATACCAGAATCATTGTGTAGCAACAATTTTGAGAATCAACCCATAAGTTTATGGAAACTATAATTTTTACTGTTGATAAATTTTATAGAAATATTTCATAAGATATTAGCTTTATACTCTTAAGGGATTTCATTATCATCATGATACAAAATCAAGCTACCATTTGTTTAGAGTCTTGTCAGAATGCAGTCTAGTCTGGCTGTATACTGGTGGCAAGGGCTAGTACATTCCAGCAGATTAAGGGTTAATTATAATACTGCATGTTTGTTACATTGCTTTTCATTGGATAATTGTGTTATTATTTATATACACATCTGCTGTCAATTTATGAGGAAATATCACTTTTTTCTTGCTGTATTATAAATGTGTAATTAATATTTCTGACAGGTTATATGGCCATTTATTACCCTTCCAGATTTTTTCCGCCTTTTTGATTGGATATTGATCACCCGAAAGAAATTGATATTACCAAGCCAGACGGGTAATTACACTCTAAATTACCCGTTGGGACCCCACGTTCTAAAAAACATGCACTGTGGCGATGCGCATACGGTTTGATCGATGCGCATACGGTTGTAAATTCCGATTTACAAGCACTTTTTAACTGTCAACTGATAAATATTTACCAAAATAGAGTAATCATATATTATATTCTCATCAGTATTGAAAACAAATATGACCTTGTGAAAGCTTGATATTAATTCCAAAAAAATGCGTTCAACAGACTACTACTTTTCTCTTGTTTACATTCGTTAGGTTCGAAAGAAAATACATCATCTATTTATGTGACATCATGTAGAGATGAAGGGGTATCATAAAGGGAATTTTATTCCGACATTTCATTTGAAGTAGCAATGATTTATTTTAAAATTGTCTAAACTCGGCATTTTAAAATCGTCTAAACTCGGCAGGGGAAGGGTAATAAAATTATTAATTTGGTTTTGGAGTGATATATGTGGATATATTACCTGTCAAGAAAAAATATCACCCTCGCCTAACGGCTCAAGTGATATAAATCTTGACAGGTAATATATCCACATATATCACTCCAAAACCAAAATAACTTATAATATAAATGGTTGTTCTGCAATCTAATCCTCACATAAAGGCTTGTATAATATTTCCAAATAACCATTTATATAGAGCCATAAAACTTGTCAAAAACTTGTCAAAAACCTTTATAACTAATAACTAACTTGGTTATTTGTGAACGGATTTTGTTCAGTTTTTTAACATATAAAATTCAACATATCATACTTATTTCCTTGAATTTTATTTCCAATTCATTGGAACAAGAACATAGAGAAAATAACAAGACAAATATGTTACTGCAAAATGAATAAAGTTTCCTTTTAAAAGGAAAGGCTTGCACAGTTGTGCCTTCATCCCAACCCTTTAAAATTGTTTTTTTTTTTTTTTTTTTTCAATTTATTATCACAATTTTTTTGAATTACGGTATTTGTATATCATAAAGGGTTTTTTTTTTTTTTTTTTTTTTTTTGAAAAACGAATATTTTTTGTCAAACGATTTGAAATCTATTCTTTATTGTATAAAACTAATAAAGAAAATGATCAATCGTAAAACGTGGAGATTTATTATCATACTGAAGGGAAACAAGTGTGCACATTTCATTTCCCCTTTTTCGCAGAGAAATCATTCGTTTGCTTTATAGACAAGTATATGCACTAAAATACTTCGTTACGTGGTACCAATTAATAAGCATGTATCAACTATGTTACACGATCACAAATACGATGCGCTATCTGTAGATCAGCACGTGGCAAGGTTAATGATATGCATGGGCTATTTTTAGATTACCTCACCAACAAGTTGAATTGCGTTCACTAGATCTAAATATAACTCGATCATGCGTGATTTGGTAAGCAGGACCACCCTTTGAAGACGGAATACTACTACAGTCACCATTCTCTATTGTATAAAACTAATACAGACAAAAAAAAAACAATTATAAAAGAAACTAACTTTTGCGTCTTGAAAAACAATTGAAACGGAACAATTTCGTTTATAATTTATTACGGTTTAAACCGATAAATCGAGTAAAAATAGAAATCCTATTTATATAAACAAACTGGGATTACCGAAGTAACTAAAATAGCTTAGATTTCCGTAATATTACTTTGTCTGATTCCGCAGTATGACGGAATCGCCCGAATTGTCACGATTGCAATCTGAACTACATCGGCTATTATCATTAATCCAAAGAGTGACGGAAAAGGCCGAAAAGTTGCGATTTGCACGATTGCAGCTGGTTTCCCGTTCAATCATGCACCAACAGATGTAAGCAGGAAACCACCTAACCGGAACAAGTTTTCCAAATGAAATGGCTTGCAGAATCACAAAATGACTGTAAATATCGTAACACAATAAAAAGTCTCTTAATCTGTATAATCAGTTCTAATACTTTCTGTGTCATCCCATGGCTATAACAAAGTGAAAACACCTGTCTCATGGTTATGACGTAGTTTCTCATGAAGGCTTGGGGAATATTTCTGAATAAGGGCTTTCTCGAGTTCCAGCAACTCCTGCATTCCAAGTCACCAGATCTAAACATCACACTTGACGGCTAAATTGAACAGGTGTGTGAGAAAGCGGCCAAAAGCTCCTCGCAATTTGCTGGAACACGAACAAGCCCTTATTTAGGAAAAGAGAACTGTGAGGCAGAGGTGTTTACTTTGTTATAGCCAATTGGGAGGACATACAAAGTGTAAGAACTGGTAAACAGATTTAATGGGATTCAGAGACTGTCCATTGTGTTACGATTTTTACAATCATTCTGTCATTTTCATTTTACAGTAGCCTTCTTGTTTTGCTATTTTTTCTATTTTCTTATCGATGAATTGTAAATATAATTCCAATTTGCAAGTATGATATGTTGAATTTTGTAAAGTCCAAATTTGAGCAAAATCCGTTCACAAATAACCAATTTATACAGAAAAATGTCAGTGTCGAGTTATAAGTGCATCTGAGTGTATACTGTGTAGAATTGTAATATTTGATTGTATGCCATTGTAATTTGCAAGGTTCAGTACTTGGTTGGATTATATATTATAATGAGTGGTATTTAACACTGAACTATGGACAAGTGGTTTTTATCCCTGACTTTCATTTCCTGTTGGTTTAAATTGTTTGAGAAACTTACAATTCTTTTATGTAAGAACACTTACCAGGAATGTTAGTGTTTCTACCTAGGTGGCCTCTTATCCTTTAAATCACGTATGAAGGGACACATGTCCTCGTCACAGTGAACCTGGAATGTGACAAAATGTTTGTGTGACTTTAAACTGAACCCATAGTTAAAAAAATTATTGCAATAAGGTTTCCGATCAATAAATGGGGCTGGTAATCTTAATGGTTTTACTGCTGGTGGTCTGATAACTATGAAATGTTCAAGAATTTTATTTTAAACTTAGCAAAAACTACAACTTAGAATGTTGAAATTATTTTCTTGGAATATAATTGTTGGTAAATATACCATAGGTTTTATTTAAATTACAAATCTTCACAAGCGGTATGATTTTGAAAGCTGAGAAGCAATTTGTCCTGTATATGTTGGTTATGTTCCTACTCATAACTTTGTTATATTTGTGCAAAATAATCACTTGAGATTAATTTTACAGACATAGATGGTAAGTTTACTGATGCATTTTGCTGTGAGACTGACCTGAAAGTTAAACTACCAGGTGTGCCAAGTGCACCGCTGTCAGCCAGTCTAGATCTTGTTGGACCAGACATTAAAGAAGACAGGTAAATCTGCTCCCTATATGTGTTTCCTTACAATTACCAAGGTGTCAAAAGAGAATCAAAGTATTATAAAAAGTTTTATATAATTATAACTTTTACTGCACATAATTGTTAAAACAGTTAACTTTTACTGCACATGTATGTTTAAACTTTTAACATTTACTTCACATTTATGTTGAAACAGTTAACTTTACCTGCACATGAATGTTTAAACTGCTAAATTCACCTGCACATGTATGTTTAAATAGTTAACTTTTACTGTAACATGTATGTTTAAACTATTAACTTTACCTGCACATGTATGTTTAAACTATTAACTTTACCTGCACATGTATGTTTAAACTATTAACTTTACCTGCACATGTATGTGTAAACTGTTTACTTTACCTGCACATGTATGTTTAAATAGTTAATTTTTACTGCACATGTATGTTTTAACAGTAAACTTTTACTGCACATGTATATTTAAACAGTTAACTTGTACTGCACATGTATATTTAAACAGTTAACTTTTACTGCACATGTATGTTTAAATGTTTTTTCTTTTTTTAATTATCATAGGTTTTATGATGCGGAAGGGAGTTCAATGAAGTTATGTCCAGATTGTAACAAGACATTCCCGGCTGATGTTGATGAACAAGTAATGTTGGAACACCAAGTGTCGCACATGGGGACGATGTGCCCACAGTGTATGATGCTGAAACCGGACAACATGACTGACGATGATTTCACCAGACATGTTAATCAACATTATGACGAGGAGGAGAGTCGTCAACTTGTCTAAACTTGTCTAAAACATTCACACAGATGTGCACATTTATATAAACTCTTTTTATTGTTTTTGTTCATGTGAACTTTTATAAATAAATGCGGTATAGCACGGAAACTATCATATACTAATAATTGAGGAGACATTGTCAAATTTTTTGTAGGGGTTGTTATAATTTTCATTTTTTGCTGGTGGCTGGGTAGAGAAGCTGTATACACAATGGTGTACAAGCAATATTGACACACTAGATAAGACTTATGTATACAATTGTTTATTATAGTCATGCACAGATGTTTTTAACACATGACTTTCCTTGTTGCCTATGTAATATAACAATAACAAGATGCTCTATATGTAACAAGTGAAATATATTAACAACACATATTTTGACATTGTAATATTATTAAAAATTGTACAATTTATGGGATAAAAATGAATGACTAATATACATGTCAGAATGATTATTTTGTTTGATTGTAACAATTTAAGTCGTGTCATAAAAATAATCTTTCATGATCTGTCTTGGAACATAAAAGTCAATTATAAACTGTTAAAAAGCTTTCCCAGTAATTAGTGTGAGGTTATATTTATATCCGAAAATAACATAAACTTATTAAATGTACCAATATCATTTAAAATAATCAGACTCCTCAAAGAATATTCTTGTATTCGTTGTTTAATAATTATGATTTTAATGAAATTAGGAGGAAAAATATGTCTGTGTTTGTTAATCATACTTTTATTTTCTGATATGAAATGTTGATAGATACAATTTAAGTTACAGCAAGCAGACTCAAAATAGTTCATATAAGCTACATTGTTCACAATCACATTAAAATAAATATGATTAAACTGTATATACATAAGATTGCTAACAGATTATTTTGCTGTGATAAATGTTGTGTGCTAGTGTTCTTGGAACATGTGCTTCTTTATTTTTAATGATTTACAATTTTGTAAAGATGTTATGTTTTTTAAACCATCTACATGTAGTTTGAAGAAATTCAAACTGGGATTTTATTTTTTCATTGCAATATACTTTTCCCTTGTTATAAAGATTTATTTTCTTGATGAAAGATGTTTGTTAAATATGATCATTAAAGTATTTTTCAAGATGTTTGTATATTTTACAGATTTAAGCAGAAACATGTCTATGAATTTTAACCCAATTGAATTTAAGGTTGCAAATAAGTGTTTTAAATCGACAGTTATTCTTGCATCAAGCATCATATGTTAACTGTCCTGGAAACAGCTGTCAGTAATTGCTAATTGGTTTACTTGGTATGTAACATCCTTGTGTCTCCTGGTGCCATGGACAGATTTTCACCAAACTTGGTATGCAATTTCTGTGAATGGCCATCTATAAAGTTTGCTCATATTTCTTTCACAGAACAGAAAGATCATTTCTTTTCATTAAGCAATGGAAGAATATCTCAGACTATTTGTTCAAATATATTTCACAAGCCTGTTTGATGGTCACCTGAAGTAAAATTTCAGGGTTCTAGCCGGGAATTTCTAGATGCATTTTGTAAATAAAATATTGGACAAGCAATTTGGAATGTTGACATCTTAAAGGAAAGGATAATGAATGTTAGCAATGAGCTCAATAAATGTCTGCCAGTGTTGGATGTAAAGAAATGACTTCAGTCGTGTATAACTCTTTAAAATGAATTAAGAAGTAAAAAGCTGGCATAATACCAAGAACAGTTTATTTTTAATGAATAAATGTATGGATCATCACAAAAAATGATATATAATGCCCTTTGATGGTCAGCCCTTTTTCGTTTTCAATTTTGGGCTGTTTGTCTTTGACAGGAGCTATGGGACATTATAACTGCAGAAAAGACATTCTTCTTTTCTTATGGATCAATGTATGTTTAATAAGACAAATGGGTTAGCACAGTTATGATATCTTTAACACACATGAATTTGTGATATATGTCTTGTTTTTATTTCTTTAATATGTTTTGTTTGTTTTGTTGCTTAAAAAGGTTGACAGTGCTTGTTTTTGTTGCTTTTTGATTTATTTTGTTGACAAATAATTAGTTTTTAATTTCTAACTTATTTGATAGAAGTTTTGTGAGACATCATGTTTTATTCATCTATGTGCTTTTATATTTCATTTCTTCCATTTTTCATTGTAAAGTATTTTAATATTCAATAAAAAAAGTGACTAACGTTTGTGCTGGAGGATTCATTAATGTAAAACTTGTTTTCAAGATATATTATAGGATAAAAAATGCTTAAATTTTGTCTCACTGAAATGAGGCCTTACAAAATTCTTGACATCTTAAATTTAACGCTCTTGTAGGTTCAGAATTTAACTATCAAAATTAATAGCAGTTGACATATTCCAAAGTATACATTTGGGGATACAGTGGGGCACATGTAATTCTGTAATTATTGTACATTGAGGTTTGTCATGAGAAAAACATGAAACTCAGTCATGATATCCTCTTCATCATGTTTGTTTAAATTTTGCTAAAAGGTAAACAGCAGTAAAATTATGTGCTCATTTCATTAACGACTCTTGTTTTATATTGTTGATTTTTTTAAAATGGGAAAATTAAAAAGGGAATTTTTTTTACAAAAACAAAAAAAGGGAAGAACTTTTTTTTTTTATTTTTTACATTTAAATTTTAAAAAATAAATTTAAAATTGGTATTTTAACGAATTTTTTTTTTCGTATTTAATCTAATATGAAAAATAAATGTTAAATTTATTTTTTTTTTCTTAAATTCTTTTCCTAAATTTTTGCAGTGGAAAAAATCAAGGCAAAATAGTGATTTTTGGCAAACATGTTTTGAGATGTATAAAATCCCCTCGTTGCCATGGTAAAAAATCAGGAAATTTAAGACTGAGATTCCCCTCGTCCAGGTCGGAAATTGTACAAAGGCAATGGTCTCCAACTCAAACATTTTGTGCCAAAGTTTTTAGTATTTGAAGCATTAATTTTTCTAGTTTATATCGTAGTTTGAACTTGCTAACAGGAGGCTTTTCAATGAAAACGGCCATTTTTTCACAATATGCTCATGAGGGAAAGGGTTAACTAAAAAAAATTAAAAATGTTACCAAAAAAAAAACTTTTAAGGGGAAATTCCAAATTTTTTCATATTTTTTTTCTTAAAAAAAATTAAAAAAATTTACCAAAAAAAACAAATTTTTACCAAAATTTTGTGAAAAACCAATTTAAATGGAAAAATAATTTTGGGTAATTAAAGTTTTTCCTTTTTTTTTTAAAAGTTGAATATGCAGATGATTTAATTTTAACCAAATTTTTTCCAAACTTGTGACCCTCATGAAAGGGTTTTGGGAAAAGCATACAAAAAATTAACACGGGTTTTATTTGTGAAACCCCCTTTTTTTTGTCCCCACCGTCAAAAATAAAAGGGCGAAAATAAAAATTTTAACCCAATAGGGAAAAGCCGAAAAACCAAAAAATTTTTTATTCACCTTAAAATATTAAAAAAATTTGAAATATAGGACGGTATTTTGATATAGAGCTGGGACAGCATTGTGTCCCAGGATAGGGTAGTAGAAAAACACAGTCAACAGCACAGAAGAGTACAACTTGACAGGAAACTCATTCACCTAATTCACATATATATTTCAATGTGAAACAAATTCGTTAAAATATTGTGCACTGCTGAAAGATTGAGATTTGAATTTACACACGACATATCTCAATTACACCAAGGCAAGTATTAACTACCACTTAAAAGATATAAACTACTACTCAAAAATTAAAAATACATTTACTTTTATAGATATTCATTTATATTGTTATCACTGTTGATAAAAAAAATAAAGGTGGTCATTATGTTGTTCTTGTTTTTCTATATGCTAAGTGGTCATCCGTCCTGAGTAAGGCCCCACTGATACCCAGCACTAAATGTTCACGGATTTAGTGGAGTGAACTTGGTTCCCTGTTCTGGTGCAGTTCATTATTCATATGCAGGAGACCAATCTGGTAAACAGCAACACGTAGCGCCATCTATAATAACAAATTAATAACGCACCTTGTACAATTACATTGGTCAAAGGTGACGTTCTTGCCGACGAGTTATTTTTAGAATTCAAGTAACATCGGGGACGTTTGATTGGTTAAAGCACAGCACTGTACCTATTTTTGTACTATGACACTACGTTATCTCTATTTATAGACACACTATTGCACAATAAGTATACGGCAATGTGAAATTTTAGTCATTAGAACGAATGTAGACAGAAGGAACGGACATTCAAACCAGGTAAAAAAAGTTGTCAAGTTATTTTCCGTAATCAAACTATTTAGAATATATTCCAACAATTTAATATATTACTCCTTTTCGATGTTGAAAGTAAGTTTGGTCAAATTATGTTTTCAGCCAAACGGGCAAAGGCCAGTAAGCAAGGCAAAAAAGCCGAGCAAAAACTTTCACAAAGGGAGCCATATTGGAAGGCGGATTCAGCCTTAGTACGACGATTGTTGATACTCTCAACATTACTACCACCGTTACCACGACGGAGCTACCTAAGGACTTTGTTGATATGTATTGTGACCAGGAAATACAGGTAATTTTTTATTCAAAAAATAAATTTGACACGCCCACGTGTTTTGACAGGTGATCTATGGCATGTAGAAAAGTTGTTTTTGAATATTTCTAGCTATATCTATACAGTATGATTAATGATAGAACACATTGTGCATATGAAATGCCTTAGCCCTATATTAGGTCGTTTTGAAGTTGTCTGTCAGTCAATCTCATTAAACTAATATTACATCTTGTTTAAATTTGACAGTGCCACTCGGAAGCTGGGGAGATTGTTCCGAATACCCTTGATGAACTTGTCGACTACTTGGACATCGAGGGAGAAGGGAAGGTTTCTGGACTGTTCGCTGATGAGATTCATACAATCACCAACGAACAGTTCAAAGAATTCACTACGTTCGGTACAGAAGACGAGTGGCCTGTTTGACACAGGTGAATATTTGTTAAATAATATTTTGAAGTTATATCATAAATTGCTTGTAAAAATGTAATTTAATAGTGAAAACCAAAATTTTTAATCAAGTCTTGAATCAAATTGTGTGTCTGTCTGGTTCCCATCTATCCAATACATGTACATATATAATCATTTATATCAATATCTTTCTTTTTAAAACCATGATTTAACTAAAAACAATTTGTAATTGTGTCATATTGCTGTATGAAACACAGAAAATGTCTAAATACCTTGTTACGATTATGGCTGGAGTATTGATTTTTATAACAGATTTATTCAGACCTAGTTTAGATCAGTCTGAAATCATTATTTTGAAAGCTTCAAACCATAGTTTTGTTTAAGAATATTTTTCACCTACTTTATATCTGACCTACTTTATAAGTACAGATAGTACTATTGATTTTTGGATTTGTAAAACAGACATGTATGCTATTGCACCTTATTTCATCATATTTGACCTAGTTCTTGAATCTAAATATAGACATTAGTATTGCAAGTGTTCATGAATATTCTCCTCATAACCGTATTAGCTATACAAAAGTTGATTGGATTCACTCGGAGAAACATAAAAATGGAATAAATTTTTAAAAATGGAAAAAATACTATGAACTTGTACCTTAGTTTTGATTTTTTATTGCATCATACAAAAATAATTTTTTAAAATGTATTAGACTTGAGATGTGATATTTTACCTGTGGTGTGATGGATGGTAATTAATGCCTGACTTCTTAGTGGTTAGCTGAAATGAATTGAAGTATTCTGGTCACTTGGTTGAAAAGTTGGGGAGTACTATTTTCTTGCTGCTTGCACCCCATGCATCAGTGAGAAAATAAATTTAATGCCTTGTAGAAGGAAAAAAAGGTGAATGAATATACAAGTATAGTTTTCAATTCTTGATCACCTTTGTAAAAAATAATTTTTACACAAACAAAAACTAAACTAACATAGTTATTCTTAAATATAAGGTAGATTATTCTAGCATTACACCAGTATACAGCTTTTAACATTCTTTTTATGTTTCGTTTACAGTTAAAGCTGGCAATACAACTTTTGCCAGCGAAGCCTCGAAACCTGCTGTACTGGACATTAACAAAATGGATATAGGCAGCATGCCGGGCTTTGAGCCCAATGAGGACTTGGGTGGCATTATTGCTGATATGCCCTTTGACCTCAGCGAGGAAGACTATCTGGACAGCTTTGTGGATCTTTCAAATTTTCTCCTGCCGGTAAGTCTTTATTACTATTATTATTATTATTAAAACTTATAGATAATAATTAAATTTTTCAGAAAGTGGAGAAAAAATATCAAGATATTAAATACAAGAACATTTACTCAGACATATGATAATTGATATATCTGTTTGTGATTCAGTGATTGTTATTAATTTTATGAGTACTGGATTCCAGTTTTGCTTTGAGACTCAGACAATTCTTTGATATATATTACAGGAGAATTCCCTGAAAGGATCCAACATTGCAATCGATTCTGGAGTTAACAATGGTAAAGTGAAGGAGAATATCCCTGAGGACTTCTCTGGAATAATTGACCATCTTAACTCCGAACCAATTGTATTTGAAGTAAGCCCAGAAGTAGTCTCCTCAAACATTTCATCACCTCGGAAACGCAAGCGTGTGGAGTATGAGGAGGTGTCAAATGACGACTTTGTTATTGAAGTTGTAGATCAAAACTTTGGCGTGGAATGCACTGTTGTTGATCACGACTATGTAACAAAGAAGCCAAAGTTGGCAGAAGAAGTCACAACTTCTAAAGCATCAAAGCAAACATCGACCACTCGGTCAAAGGTGACATCAGCACCAAATGGGGTCGATAAGTATCGGGAGAGACGTGACAAAAATAACGAAGCGTCTCGACGATCTAGACAGATCAGGAAGAAAAAGTTTGTTGAAATGGACAAAGAAGCTAATGATCTAGAATCTAGGAACGAGACTTTAAGGAAGAAGATCATCGAGTTAGAGGCCCTAGCCAAAACCATGAAGGCTATGCTGATAAAGAAGATGACTGACAAATAAATTAACTTTTGCTGAAAATAATTAAGTTATTAAGCAATTTGAATTAAAATGATATTTTAAACAGCTTTTGATGGAATATGATAATTTTTTATCTTACTATTTTTTGTAGACTGATATGTGTTCAGTTCATTCATAAAAATGGCAAATTTTAAGGATCTTTCTTTATAATTTAGGGCAAGATGGAGTTTGTCACATTTCTTAGTTATAGATAAAAGAAATTTTATTGTTCTGATGTTTGATTGCTTATGGATAAGTCGTCGTGTGACTGATGAAATTTATCTATGAAAAAATAGCAAAAAAAAGAAGAAATTCATGTATGAAAAAATAGCAAAAAAAAAAGAATATAAAAGGTAAAAATCCTGCTATAAAAAGATAATAAACGCTAAACAAGCAAAAAAATGTTCTAATGTAACATGAAATTTTGTATAGTTTAATCATAATTCAAGTTTGAATTGATCGCTATGTTAGTACAGTAAGAAAGTGTTGTAGTAAATTGTTAATATCTCAGATTCTTTATTGAAACTCTACACTTTTATATTAAAACACAAACATGTATGTATTGTTTTGTCTTTTAATCTTTTTTCATCACATACCTGTGCCGCTTTTGCGACTAAAAGCGGTATTGCACGTCCGTGCATATATTTTGATTTGACATCATTTGCGTTATACAATTATAGTGTAAAGATATGCAGTGTTACACTATAGGTGCGTCAATGAAAATATTTTACTTTTTCACTTTAAGCAGTCTTTATTTTGGGTATGCGATAAATAGAATATTATATTTGTGTAGGTTCATTCCTAAATTTATTGAACATGTTGCATAAATTCAGTATTGAACTTACACTCATTCAATATCCTCTACATATATTTAATAAATGATGCATTGTCATTGATTCCTTTTCTTATGTTGAAGAAATGTTAAAGAATATATACATGTTAGTTAAAAAGGTATACACCCATGTTGAACCATGCATTGTTGAGATTTTGTACTTGTTCATAAATTGAATTAATTCTCATATGATTGTGGCATTCCTAAATACTGTTTATGTACATCAAAAAGTTGATTTGTAAGTATAATGAAATTCAGTTTGATAAACAGTATGAAATTAATGTAAGATTCAAGTGTTTAAAAACTGAGCCATACTCATTTTCTTTCATTTAATATTTGGAAAAAAAAGAGCAATTTTCAAAAATTGACCTTAACCAGAGACAAATTTTACGGGTTTATTTTATAGTGAAAAAGACATCTGTAATGAACTTAAAAACCTGATTTATTTAAATTGTCTTTTTGTGATGGTACATTTTTTGTGTATCTATATTCACAGGGTTTCTAGTAAAAATGCATGAAGTGCTAAATTTAGTATACTTTACTTTTTAGTGATATATATTTATTTATGATATGTTGAAAAGCTTCCTTGGCACATATGTTTAAAACCTTGGAGCTTTATACTTGATATTTATGCAGTCCCTGTAACTTTATTATAACTGTTTTTAAATCTGAATAAAATAACACAATGTGATTATATAGAAATTATAATAATTTGTTAATTGATTTTAATTTTTATAGATGCTGATATTCAACTAACCTTATTAATTGACAATTGAGATTATCCACTAAAATTGTTATGTTTGATAACTGTTATTTATTATAGTACAAAACAAATGGGTACAAATCAGGATTTTCAGTTGATATTAACTAGAGGGTAATTAAAAGATTTACAGACATCCGTTTACTAAAATTATAAAGGGAAAAAGAAGTAATAGATCTTGATACAGTTTTCTTCAAAGTTTAAATTTTATTTGTGAATGAGCAGAAAATTGTTAATTACATACAAAACTTGTACAGATATAGATTTTATTGATTAACAAATAATTGGATTCTGTATAATTGTCATTGAATGTGTCATAATTTTATTTTATATAAGTTTAAATACAGTTATTTAATTAGGTTATTTGCATATTTTGTATGAAAGTTGTTGTTTCATGATTTATTATGTTTGTTATTGTTTTATATCACAAAGTTAGATTTTTATTGTGGGAAAACTTTACCATCAACATTTTCTTGATAGTTAATATCAATACCATATCTGTTCAGGTTAACATTCATTTTGTACTTTGATTTTGATAAATATTGACCTATTTTACTATCTAGTATGCAATTTATTTTATAATTGAAGATATTCCATGCATTTTGTATGATGAATAGAAAAAGAATAAAAAACGTTAAAACTCTGAATCAGTTTGATGTTCTCTATTTTAGTTCTGCCATGATAATGGAGATATTGATTTCTTCTTTCATTTCTGTCTCAAAATTATGTTTAAGCTGGACAGAATGTAACTTAAGAATGGGAGGGGATACTTGGCTGTTAACTTGCACAAACTATAGCTTTCTTTGAAATTACTAGTTGAATTTACTTGATGTGTAATATTTTTTTGACCACTTGCATTGTTCTACTAAATGTCCCTTTCTCAGGATCATTATAGCTATAGATATAAAGGACCTTTTTAAACCTCATGAACTAATGGGTAAATCATTGCTGAACTTAAGCATTTTATGTGATATTGTAGGGATGATTGTATTGTAGGAATCTTACACCTTCAGTGTATGCATGTCAGTCCATCTGGATGATGCTTATTCGGGTCGTAACTCTGTCATTAGTATGAAGAATTTAAAATAACAGCACAAATGTAAACAATAATGAGACAGCATGGCGGGACATAATATTGGAAAAGAGACCTCCATCTGTACACAGGTTGAGATTATGATGGGTGATCAAGTGTCCAAATGGGACGTCCATGGCCGAGTGGTAAAGGTTGTTGACTTCAAACCACTTGCTCAACGCTGTGGGTTCGAATCCCGACAGGGACTTCAGATTCTTTCATGTGAGGAAGCTATCCAGCTAGTTTAAGAAACATCGGTGGTTCTACTCAGGTGCCCGTTAGTGCCTGAAATAATGCACGGAAGGGCATTTGAGGTCTACCTCCACCAGTAAAGTTGGAACACTGCCAAATGACCTATACTGTGTCGGTGTGATGTAAAAACATAATCAAGTGTGCAAAGTCTCCAAAGCCATAATTATGTTGATGGACTTTGAAATTATCTGAGGTGGTACACAAACTTTAACGTAAATTAGTAAGTCGCAATAGGGGCATAATCCTGTCAAAATGCTTGAGTTATCTCCTTCTGTGTACAGGTTTTGGGCATGATTGCGAACAAGTGTACAAAGTTTCAAATTCTGATGTCAATCAAATCTGTCTGTGAAAGACGAATTAAGTAATGGACCCGACACAGAGTGGACATTCAGTGCTGGATGGACGGATCTTCTCGTAAAAATGGAAGCTGTGCAAATATCACATTGTTCTTCCCTGTTGTTATATTTTATGGCCACATTTTAGCCAAATTTATCCCTTAGTGAATAAATAGCATCAAGGAAAATTTACTGTCATGAAACAAAACAAAAATTATTTGAAACGGTGACCACCACCCCTAAAATCAACATTTCCTTGAATTGTTAAATAAAGTGCAACATAAAGGAATTTTTCTATGAATGAACAATGACAGTAATTATTGTTTGTTGAATGTCATACTGGAATCATTCAGTGGTCTCTGAAATAATTCTTAGTCATGGGTTAGAGTAAATGGCACTGCCAACAGGTTTACAGTTTTAAATAGACTTATACATGCATAGTGCAAAATCTTGAACAATCTGATAAGAAATAATAAGCCTACTTTGCATTGTTGACATGACAATGCACAGGGAGCTTCAATCCTTGGAGCTCATTTAAAAAAAAATCTTCATTCTTACCAATGTAACAACCATAGCCATCTATTAAACAAAAAGCAGGCCATAAAATTTATTTTGGCAGAACATTGTGTGAAATTGTGTCTCTATTGGCAACGTATTATCACCCCTGAAACCACTAGACCAAAATTATTTTTTTTTTTTGAATTTTTTCCTCACTTCTTTTTGGGGGGGGACCCGGGAAGGAGGTTGGGGAAAATTCTTTTTTTTAATTTTAAAGCCCTTTTTTTTGGGGAAACCCAAAGGTTTTTCTTTTTTTTAAAAGGCTATGGGGGGGATAAAATTAAACCTTTTGGGCCCCCAAAATTTTGGAAGGAAAAGGAAAATGCAAAAAAATTTTTTCTAAAATTTACATTATTTTTAAAGGTTTCCCTTTTACCAAATAAATTTTTTTCCATAAAATAGCTTTAAATTTTTTTTTGGTTTCCTTTAAAAAAAGGGTAAACCCTAAAATTGGGGGGCATTTAAATTTAAAATTTTTGGGGGTTTTTAAAAGACTTTTTGAAAAAAGGAAAACCCCCATTTTTAAAAATCCTTCTTCATTTTACTTTTTTTTTTAAAATTTCTGTTTTTTTTCCTTTGGTTTGCCCCCTTTTTTTTTAAAGGGTTTTTAATTTTTTAAATTTTTTTTTTTTAAAAACATCAAACCCCCAAAAAACCTTTAAAAAGGTTAAAGGTTTTTAAAAAGGGGGGTATTTTTTGGGAAAAATTGGGTACTTTTTGGAAATTTTTCCAAAAACCCACAAAAGGTTTAAAAATATCTTTTATTTTTTAAAAAAGGGCCCTTGGAAAATTTTCATTTTTCCCAAAGTTTAAAAGAAATTTTCCCTTTAAAAAAGGGTTTTGGGGTTAAAAATAGATGAGTTTTTCGGGGGAAACTAAATAAAAAATTTTTGCCCCAATTTAAAACAGGGGAAAGGGTTGGGAAATTTTTTTTGAAAAAAATTGGGACGGGTTTTCCCCCAAATTTAAATACCCAAAAAAAACTACTTTAGAAAAACCCAAAAGGTAAAAAAAAAAAGTTTTTTTTTTTTTTTCCTTTTTAAAATTTTTTAAATTTTTTATTTGGGCCCGCTTTTTCTAAGGGGTTGCAAAAAAAAAAATAATAAAAATTTTGTTTAAATAATTTTTCCCCTTTCAATAAAAACAAGGAAAAAATTTAACAAGGGGCTTTTTTTTTCAGTAGGTTGAAAGAAGAAAAGGTTTTTTTATAAAATAAATGCTTTTTGGGGGGAAAAATCCCCCAGTTTTTTTAGAAACCCTTTTTAAAACCAATATTTTCAAAAAAAATGCCCAATTTTTTTTTATTTTTTGGGTTTTAGGGGAAAACAAGGGCGGGGGGACTTCGGGGTAAAACCTTTTAAAATACGT
Organism: Ruditapes philippinarum; assembly: GCF_026571515.1. Taxonomy (NCBI): domain Eukaryota; kingdom Metazoa; phylum Mollusca; class Bivalvia; order Venerida; family Veneridae; genus Ruditapes; species Ruditapes philippinarum. Next base: position 210,731 of record NW_026866106.1, on the reverse strand, counting down.
TTAAAAAACGAATTTTTTTAAAAGCTTTTTAAAAAAAATTAAACATTTCTTCAAAAAAAAAAGTTTCAAAATTTTTTTTTCGGGTTGGGGGGGAAGGGTTTTTCCCCTTTTGTTTTTTTTTCCTTTTCCCCCTAATTTTCCTCTTTTTTTTCCTTTTCCTTTTCCCTTTTCTGCCTCGCCCTAAAGTTTTTTTTTGGGGCCCCCGGGTTTTTTCCCCCTTTCATTTTTTTTTTTTCACCCCAGGTTTTTTTCCCCCCCTCCCCCCTCCTTTTCTCCCCCCCGAAAAAGCAGTTTTTTTTTTGCCCCGGGGTTTGTATTTTTTTTTCACCTTCATTTTGTGGGTTTGTGGGTTTTCCCCCATTTTTTTTTCCCTAAAGATTTTTTTCTTTCTTCCCCTTTCAAGGGTATTTTTTTAACTTTTTGCTCCCCATTTTTTGCCCCCCCCTTTAAAAAAAGTTTTTTTTTTTAAAAAATGATATAGAAAATTATTTTTCAAGGGAAAAAAAATTTATGAAATTTAAAAAAGTTTTAACTTAAAACCCTTTTTAAAGGGAAACAAAAGGGGAATTTGAAAAAAATTTTTTTTTAAACCCCAAATTTAAGTTTTAAAAAATTAAATAAAAAAACAGTTTTTGGAATGAATCTTTTTATATTATTAAAATTTTGGTTGGGGGTTTGGGGCCAGTAAATGTTTTAAATAAATTGGGAACTTTTTTAAAATATTAAACTACATGTTAAAAAATCCCCAAACTTTTTATTTTTTTTAAAAAAAAAACCCAAATTGTTCAAAAATATTCTTTAAAACTGACTAGTTTTTTATTTTTAAATATGGGGGGTTTAAAAGGGGGATTTATTTTCAAAAAAGGGGAAAATTCAAATTATTTTAAAGGGTCATTTTCCCCCCCAAAAACATTTAAAAATTTAATTTTTTTTTTAAAGGAAATTTGGGTGTTTGTTCATTTTAAAAAGGGGGAAATTTTTTTTTTTTGGGGGGGGAAAAGCTTTTTGAAATATTTTTAAAAAAGTGTCCTTTCATAAAAAAAAACCTTTGTTTTTTAAATTCCAACTTAATTTTTCCCTTTTTTGAAAATTTTTTTTAAATGAAATTTTTAAAATTTTTAAATTTATTTTTTAATTTGGCAAAAAAAAAAAACAAAAAATTTTTGGCCAAAGGGAAAGTTTAATCACAATAATTGAAAAAACAAACCCTTTTTTAAAACCCAAAACCCTGAAAACCCCAAAAATTTAAAATTTTTAAAAAACCCTTTTTAATTTTCCCTTTTGTGGGGTTCTTTTAAACCAAAAATTTTAATTTTTCTTAATGTTTTTTAAATTTTCTTAAGGGTTTTTTTTCAATTTTTTTTAGGGGCCAAAATTTTTTATGGGGAAATTACAATGAAAAGTTTTTTTCCCTTTTTAATCCCACCATTTTAGGGGTCTGTTTGTTGGAGGCTTTTTAGTTTTCCTTTTCTCTGGTTTTTTTGGTTTTTTGGGGGTGGAATTTTTTCACCCCCCAAAAATTTTGGGGATTTTTCCAAAAAACCCGGGAAGGGAGTCAATAAAAAAAATTTTTAAATTTTTTTTTAAAAAATTTGCCCCTTTTTTTTGGAAGAAAAAAAATTTTATCTTTTTGTTTTAAATTTTATTTTGTTTTAAGGGTTTCCTTTTTTAATTTGTATTTCCCATTTAAAAAAAAGTTTTTAAAAAAATTTTATTTTTAAAAATTCCTTTTTTTGGGGACTATGTTTTTAAAAAGGGTTTTGGGGAAAAGGGGGACCAAAAAAAATTGATATTGTGGCGAAAAAATTTCCAATTTTTTTTCAAAAAAAAACCCAATTTTTTTAAAAAGGTTTTTCTTTATTTTTTAATATTTTAATTTTCTGGGTTGGACTCTTAAAATGACCCAAAAAGAAAAAATTTTTCCCACGAAAAACACTTGAAAAAAAAAAGAAGAAGAAAAAAACAGGTCATATTAAGTGATCAATGTCAATTCAAGATCAAATGATACTTTCATGAGAAAAAGTTGTCTTAATTTTTAATTACAAGGTCAACTTTGATTGCCTATCTCAAGATTACTTTAAAAAATAAATTTGAATCAGGACATGATAATAATGACTTTTCAGTTTGATAGTGATCCATAACCTGAAAAATTATGCCAGGATGTCACAATTTGAACAAAGTGTGAAGTAATTGTTTCTGCATGATTGTAGTAATTAATGTAGGATATGCAAAACAACTGCTAACATAATAAGAATGCCAGATACTACTGTCCTAAAAACTCTTCATTCTGATGAGCTAAATATTTTATTTAAGCTGGTATAAAGTGTTTGACTATTTATGCCATTTCTTTATTCATTATTACAGACAAAAAAAATCGTTATCATAGAACCAGAAAACATGTTTGTCATTGTGTTAATTAACAAAGTATCACTCTATTACAAGTTACCACATTAAATAACAGTGCACATGCATTAACTTGTAGAAGTTTAAATTGCAGACAGCCTAAAATATTCAATAATTCAAATGACTTTCAATAAGTCACCCTGGTTATGATTATTCATACAATTCTTTAAATATAAAATATTCTTGAAGATAAATTCTATGTATGTGGATGTGTCATACTTTAAATGATGTTTTCAGTGAATTTAATTACAAATGTACATTGATAAGACTTCAGTAGAGAGGTACTAAGCCATACCTTTATAGTTTCAAGAATTCGTCCTTTGACCTCTTCTGAAAGGTCAATGTCCTGGACAACACACCAGTAACCTTTAGGGTGAAATGTGACAGGATATGAGAAGACGAGACCCTTTGGTACTCCATACCAGCCATTTGAACATACACCCAGTGAAAACATCTGACCTGACGGTGAACCATTACACCAGTGCATCAAGGTAGAATTGATAGCAAAAGCTTGAGACAAAACAGCCGCATGACCCATAGCCTCTTCTGCCTTGTTCTGTTTTGTTTTAACCAGTTCAATATACTCTGTTTCCAACCATTGGCGATCAAAGACCATCTCTGGTCCAGAAACTGAGAATGATTCAGGACCAATGATTGCACCGTCGTAACCATGAACTCGACTTTTTGAAACATCAATGTAATGTTGCCCATTAGGATTTCCCCATACGATCAAATCAACAACACCAGCTGTATTGACATGCAGTCTTTCGGCTATTATTGATTTTGCCTGGTTTTCAACCAGTCTGGATAATGCTACAAAGTTCTGTCTTGGAATATTTGGAGCATTTTTAATCATCATAGTTGCATTGAAGTTGTTTGGACCATGCCCTGCTATAAGCACTTTAACTGATTTGTCAGCCACTTTATCTATCACTTTAGCATAGTTAACAAAATGTTCTGAGTTTTCTTTAATCCATTCTTCCTTACTTTTGTCTCCTTGTAGAATTTCATCCAGTAAAATTATTGTGCTACAGTCTTTAAATGCTGCTGTAATATTTGTTTCAACTTTAATACCTCTCAAAAGTCCATGAGCAAGATCTTCAGTTTCCATTCTAACACCTTCCAAATATTCTTTCTTGTCACCATTGTCAAACAGGCGAACTTTCATTTCAACATCATTTCCTAGAACATCTCCTCTTGTAAGTGAATTAAGCAGAGCATAACATACATGTGATGAAGCATTTGTGATACAAACATTAACTGGTTGACTCTGTGCTCGGATTTCAGCATCCTCTTTATCCATTTCAGTTTTGATTTTTGCATTTTCTGCAGCAATTTTGGTCATGTCACTACTAACAAGTTGTGACTCAATACCGTAGTACCCCTGAGCATATTCCTGGAACTCGTTGGCACCACCAATGAGGACTCCTTTACCACCACGGTCAATTAGTTCACGCCAGACAAGAGGAGATTTCTCATGTTTCCAGCCCCTCTGCTGGCACACCTCTGAAAGCCAGGACTGAAAATAAAAGAATATAAATAAGTCATACAAACTTAAAATGTTAGCAATATCTTGATTTTTTTTTTCCTTTTAATTTTAATTTAAACATATATTTCATACACATTAACACATTCATACACATTTCATTAACCTGTAAAGCTTGTAAATTGCGATGTATTATAGCTAACAATTTGATTACAAAACATTTTAGCCCATGGTTTAAGATGACTGGCAAGAAAAGATTTGTTGAGCAGAGCATGTCATTCAGATAAAAAAATGTTTAATCTTAGTGCCATTATGGTCTAATAAACGAAATGGTCTATATAAGAACAAAATAATCTGATATGACATGCAAACATTGCATATTTGTAGTTTAAAATTTTCAAATAAATAATTTGATTGGAACCATTTGAGGAGGCAGAGTAGAGCAATGGACACTTTATCTGGGAGTTGCGGGTTTGACTTATCCTTCTAGATGTGCTATAGAGATTCATTTTTGGCATCCAAAATCCATGCTGACCAGTGAGAATTAACTGGTAGGAAGTGAGAAATAAAGGGAGACACAGGCAAAATTTTCATATTTTAGATTTCTATCCAATATTCTATAAATGTCATTGAAATGAATACACTAAGCAGTCTAGGGAACAAAATTTTTCTCCATATAAAGGAAAAAATGTTGGTTTCCTAACATGACCCACGCGGGTCAAGTTGGAACATTTAGATTTCACCATAGTTATCACCGTGAACTATAAAAACGTAAAAGAACCTGTCATAATGAGCGACTTAGGCTTGTTTTAATCTTACAATAACCACAATACTGCGAATTCACTTATATTCATGGGCATGAAATTTCATGGTTTTATCAAAACCGACATTTTCGTGGGTTCTTAACTTCGTGGATTTTCAATTTCTTGTAAAAGTAAAATAAAATAAATAACCTAATGCAAAGTAATCTTACACTTTATCGCTGTGCATTTTACTTACCGTATGTATATATCTTTATGTATCACACAGCGCTTGTCAATAAATTTAATCCTTGCCTCTGGGCATTATTAAAATTACACAAAAATCGGCGAAAAAGCGCCAATGCATGTTTGTAATATATATAGAATAGAGACATGGCAAGAAGTAATTTGATAAAGGGATAAAATTTCGTTGGATCTTGAATTTGTGAATTGATCTACCCACGAAAACCAATTCGTGCCCCAAGAATAATAATGATTTTACAGTATTTGTTTTTTTTAAATTCTAGGGATTGTAATTGTCAAATGACTTGTTTTAAAACTACTCGTTAGTTCTGTCTGTGTCGTCATTTCGTTCAACATATGTAGACTTATTTACGTTTTAAACTCACATTATAAAGTATTTATACAGAAAAAAAACATGCTGGGACTATAATCACTTTTAAAAACTTCATTTCAGCGTAAGTTAAGTAAATATGGTAAATTTAATATTTTGTCATATATTTGCCTGAGTATCCCTTTAACCTAGGAAGCAGTCATCTGGTTTGACTAATAAAGTGTTTTTGTTTATGTCCCCAAATAGGAGCTAGTGATTTACAGGAAAACAAAACAAAACAAAAATACCTTCCATTCTGCTGGTGTTTTGACAATCTTATGCAGTTTAAAATCTGGCAAATTGATAGAAAGTTTGTCTCCCAATAATTCTGCTCGTGCAAAATATGGACAATCTGAATGACCTAAAATTAAAAAAAAAAATTAACATTATTGACTTGAAGTCACAATAATGAATGATGAAAAAACCTTGAAATATGACATATATATACTTCTGTCTCTTATTTTTTCTAAATCTTGTAATAAGCTTTACTGCTCTGTATACATGTACCTTATAGTTATGCTTTTCCCTTGATGGGAAATCACAAATCAATGAGAATAAGGCATAGGTCTAGTATTGAAAAAGAGTCAACTCGGCCCTATACCAACTCGGCACGGGTCAACTCGGCACGGGTCAACTCGGCCCACTTTAAAAAAATATATTTAACGTAGTAATATTAAAAAAAATATCAAACAAAAACATGTTTACTTAATATCATAATTAAGCTTCTAATTAATTGCAGGTGGTCACTAATCAATTTTAAATGAATGCGTCAATCATAATTATCACCTAATTAATCGGTATCCTTACGAACACACTGATTGATAATAATAATAGCCTGTGACAATAAGAGTCCCTTTAATGTCTTTAACCAATTTCAGTTAATTTGTTTGTAATTGTCAAAAGCTGAAAATTAAGTCCGTGTATTATACATAATTACAAATATTACAAAAAATAGTGATTACACAAACCTAAATATAAATAATTGAAAAGTGGGCCGAGTTGACCCGTGCCGAGTTGGTATAGGGCCGAGCTGACCCGGGGGCCGAGTACGTTTTAGGGCCGAGCTGACCCGGAATCCTTGTATTTCATAAAATACAGATGTCAAAACAAAGTCCATTGTTTTGAAATAGATCTAGCCTGCTAGTCATAATCATAATTGATTGTTAAGCAGTATGATGTAGATGTAGATGTAGATAATATATCTATATGTATTGTGGACAAACCAGTTCTTAAACTTCTAAGCATTCAAGAGCTTTTTAAGTATAAATAAAAATTAATCTTTAAAAAAAATCTTTACATATGTAACATTTCTGTAAACATTGACTGAAATTCAACAATTAAAACAGCTCTACATTTTGTATTTCCATGTTAGAAAGGCACACACCTCTTTTGAAAATACCAATTTGTTTGAAATTATGAAACATGTAAGTAATCATATATATGAAATGAAAAAATCTGTCCGGTCACTCCCTATGAAATGTTTTCATTTTACAGCAGCAGACATGTCTGTCAGAAACTAAGCTTTTATGCACACAAGTTTATGACATCATAGTCCCTTCTAGTAAAAAAAAAAACAAAAAAAACAGCTCATGGTTGAAAGGTTTGAGAATACATTTAGGTTGGGTGTGAGATTAAAGTTAGATCTACTTATACGATAAATTTTTATCACATGCCTTTCAGACAGAAAATTGACAAAGCTAAATGACCAATAAACATCGGCTAATAAACAAAATATCCCGATGTCTCTTTGACAAGTGTAATCAATTGGAATAACACACTCTTAGTCCAATAATTTGATTATGACATAAGTTGGAAAACCGGAAAAAAATAAAATAATAAATCCTAAGTTTACCAGCTATTACAAACTTCGCCATCTTCGTTTTGCCTAGGTAACCATGGTAGCGTCTGCCTAATTGTTCAAAGTATTCCGAATACATTCTAGACTGGGTTTCTATTACTCATCAAAGTCTCCTAAACGCTTATTCGCTATCGTTAGAATAATAACTGGTAAATCGTGTACAGTCAGAATTAAAGAAAATGGCTAAGTCCAGAAAACGTGGTGCACCATCCAATATTGCATTGGATGCGTCTAAGCAAAAACAGTTTAATCAAACAGTTCAAAGAATACAAAAAGATGTATGTATACTTATCTTTAAAGTAAAATATTCTTTTAGTAATGTCATAATTTGCCTGTATAAAACTCTATCCGTTAAATCATCATATTTCGCGACGAATTTTGCCAAAAAAATTTACTTATTATGTCTAGCTAATAAGTCACTGATCCTGAACTATTTCAGCACTCGCGCATATTTATACGGGGAAGTCATAGACCGGGCCCGCGAAGCGGGTCCGGGCTTTGGCTTGCACGGCTAAAGACTACACGTGTATATGTAAAAGAAAATCAAATAGAAAAAATTTTAAAAAATATAGAATTCTATACCTATCAATGAAATTTTCAGTTTCAGTTCTAGTCGGGCGCCGCCATTTACAATGTAACTCAATGATAATGGGCGGGGTATTCCGATAACGGAACAAATCTCAACTTTTCGGATTAATGATAATCGTCGAGTGTGCCCACAGACGCTTGGGGTTTGGAGCTCAAAACGCCTTTAAAATCCAAATAAAATGCATATTTGTCAATCCCAGGACATGTACTGATCATATATATCAAAAAATCTTAATATATGCCGTTTTGAAAAAAAAATCATATTTCAACATCTATAATAATACACAAGATAAAAATGTTCGCCGGAAAAAATCCGCACCCCTACCGTCATAATCACCATGTATTTTAATCCATTTCCAATATTTTCACATAATCCTTTGGTCCATCGACACAGAAGATATAATTCTTCACGATGATGGTCAATTTTAAACTTCAACGGTAATATAAACAACGCAACAGCCGAAATAAACATCAATATTCTCGCCGTTTTTTTTTCAACGACAAAAACTTTCGATAAATTCAATGGACCAGACGGCTATGAACGAAGCTATCCGATTATGTGGCCCCAGCTTTGCCGTGTGCAAAATGCGCAGCGCTTTTAAGTTTGGGAACCACATAATCGGATAGCTTCGTTCATAGCCGTCTGGTCCATTGAATTTATCGAAAGTTTTTGTTGTTGAAAAAAACGGCGAGAATATTGATGTTTATGTCGGCTGTTGCGTTGTTTATATTACCGTTGAAGTTTAAAATTGACCATCATCGTGAAGAATTATATCTTCTGTGTCGATGGACCAAAGGATTATGTGAAAATATTGGAAATGGATTAAAATACATGGTGATTATGACGGTAGGGGTGCGGATTTTTTCCGGCGAACATTTTTATCTTGTGTATTATTATAGATGTTGAAATATGATTTTTTTTCAAAACGGCTTATATTAAGTTTTTTTGATATATATGATCAGTACATGTGCTGGGATTGACAAATATGCATTTTATTTGGATTTTAAAGGCGTTTTGAGCTCCAAACCCCAAGTGTCTGTGAGTGTGCCGAGTGAAAACGGTAGCGGTGCATGTAATACCGAATAACACCTTTAAAACGGAAAGAATGAAAGGAATTTTTAACGACTTCCCCGTTCATAGGCCTTGCCTAATTTCATATTATCATAAACCTGGTAATTGGTCTCTTTCATCAAGCCCTCTAGCACAGACACTTCTAGAGTCGGACCCTAATCCCTAAATTTATGTATAGTCTAGAGATTTATAGATTTTCAATAATATGAAAAAGGCAAAGCCTCAAAGCGAGCTCGATGCACTTTTTACGTGAAATAGTATGAAATAATCGCTCAATTTTATTTCAAATGCAGTAACGAGTGCGTGTGACGTCACACGTACTGTGTTAAATATGGCTCCGCCCCTGTCTAGAAATGAATAACGAGTTTTGAAAACGTTGATAAAACTTTGTTTATTTTGTTTCACTCTATAATTTTTCAAGCGAAATAAAGATTATCTAAAGTGAAATAAATGTAAAACTTAAAACGTTTGCGACATTAAAATAGCGTACTTGATTTGTTTGTTTTGCACGTGCTGTTTGGCGCTACATTGTGACGTCAAGTAAACAATACTTTAAACGTCTGTACAGCGTTAACGACTGAATAAAAGATATTGGTGTTCGGATTCATTTTCTTAATTAGACCATTTTCTTTCATTCTAGATAGTTTTCACAACAAAATTCGACAAAAAATTGTTCTTATTTATCAGATTTTTCAAACAAAATGGCGCCTTCAATTATTATTTTTTATACACAGCTTCCGTTATTCTGGTTCCCTGTCCAACTATGGTTCCCATAGACGTGCGCGGGTGACCAGTCTAGACATCCGTTTTCAGTCAGAATTCCTCAGTTTTTATCGTTATCTTTAAATTCGAAAGGTTGCGATGTGTCCAATTCGATACTTTGGACGAAAGTTTTCAAAACCATCACTTAGCAGGTACTCTCGTTACCGTAAAGCTCGCTTTGCGAGCAGGCCCTTCGGGCCAGCTCGTCGTGCTCGCTATAAAATATGCTGTTTTAGTTGAAAACTTTTAAGTCGGGGTAAAATGAAATTAGGTAAAGCCTATGAACGGGGATGTCGGGTTAAAAAAATTGTTCATTTTTCCATTATAAAGGTGTCCTTCAGTATTTCATGCATCGCTTCTGCTTCACTTGGAATTGGACGATTATCACATTTAGGATTTCATGATATTTACGGATAGTTTGTAAATTTTTGGACGATCCATAATTTTACAGATTTTCTTATCTGTAAATTAACAGACATTCAGTAAGAAAATAGTAGAAGTTGCATTAAAATTTAAAACCGCAGGTTAAAACAAATAAGGTTACATATTATATGATTAAATGTAACAGTATGTTAAGATTCAGAACAATTTGGTGACTTCTGTTTTTCACTTTTAACAAAAATTTCAAAATCATCATATAAAGATGTAACACACCCTTTACCTTTGTAAATATAAACAATCAATAGAACAACTTGTTTTTGCTGCGGATTTTATTGTAAAACTAAAAACGGCAAATTTCACATTGAATATCTGTAAATTTATGGATTGAAAAGTCTTTAAATTTCTAGACTGTCTATAAATTTACTGACAGTCCATAAATATCATGAAATCCTAGACCTGATTATTATTAATCCGAAAAGTTGCACTTGTTCCTTAATAGGAATACCCTGCCCATTACCATTGAGTTACATTTAAAATGGCGGCGCCCATCTAAAACTGACACTGAAATTTCATTGATAGGTATAGAATTCTATATATTATTTTAATTGTTTTCTTATTAGATTTCCTTTTAAATATACATATGTAGTCTATAGCCGGGCAAGCCAAAGCCCTTTGACTTCCCCGTTATAAGGCCTAAAAAAAATTGTTGTGTTTCCGGTGGCCCGACCGATTCTATTTTTTAGCGCCGACCCAAAGTTTTTTATCGATGTACAAAAAAAAATGGCGCCCGTACCGAAGACGGGTTTTAGTATTGCGAGTCGACAACGATGTGAGGCACATACGATTCGTGTTCCAATTACGTATTAACGCGCACCGGCTAATATGGCGGCACAACAAGCAGCCGAAGTGTCACTGCTGGCGATTTTCTTTAAAAATACGATCATAGTTTGGCAAAACAGGAAATCAAATTAATAGACCAAAGCAAAACCGCTCAAAACATTTTTCGGATGTGCATGGTCATGTTAAGAGTGATAATATTAAAATTGAAGCCAGTTGTTCGGTAAGAATAAAAAAAATGAAAACAAAAGTCGAGTCATGCCACTGGTAAAATTTATTTCAAAATATAAGATTGAAGACTAGGTTTGGTAGTCTAACAGTTTTAAGTACTTTTATATGCTATAGAATATAATTTAAAGTCCATATAATCCGTATCTGACATATCTGCAATCGTTGATTGACTAAAAAAGAAAAAAAGTCCACCTACCGACCCCACTTTTTTTCGCCTCGCCACCAGAAACACATCAATTTTTTTTTTAGGCCTAATATATATTTTTTCTAAATAATTTTACGAATGATATTTGGCCAGATATTGGATAGATGTATCAGAAATTAATTCACCTTTAATTAGTAATTTTCATAAACAGGTGTAAATTTTGTGATTAAATAAGTCTGTGATTAGATAGCATGCATATGCAATGCTGAAAAACAGCAGTGCTGCATCATTGAAAGAAATTTTCAGTGCCCGCTAAAAGTAATTAAGATAAAAAGAATTATTACAAATGTATCTATTTGTCCAAAGAATCGAGTTAATACTGTTTCAGTTTATTTCTCTTCGTATTTTCGCTTGAACTTTACATTAATTATTACAGTAATTAGTGCTGTCCTTGATTCAAGGCAAGGCATATCAAGGATATATCGATATCGGTTGACAAATATCAACACTACACCAATATCCATAATTACCTAAAATTACTTGTCTGTAGGGCTGTCATTGATGAAAAATTTTGTATTGATGTATAGAGAGACAAATATCGATATATTGACTTTGACAGTAGATACAATGAAAAACATGTAACTATGTGTTATAAATTGGGAGACAGAAACAGAGTTTGTTTTTTTCTTTTATTTTTGTCACTGACATTTGAAAACAGAGTTTTACGTTTAAGTTAGCCAAGAAAACTGGAAAAAAGTGACTTCTCTTATAAGGCAAAGTAGAGAGGTATATACAGTAACAGAAATTAATAATTTTAGCTTGTATCCATATTTAAAAGAGTGTATTGATATTGTATCGGATGATAAATATTGTTGATATATCAATATTGCGATAATTAATGATAGCCCTACTTGTCAGTCATTCACTTTTATACCTGTTTAAATGATTTCAGTTTACAACATGTTCTGTTCAGTGTCTTGTTTATAAAAGCCCATAGCATGACTTTTATCCAGACCATTTTTAGCTCGACTTTTTTTTTTTGAAAAAAAAAAGTAGAGGTATTGTTATAGTCAGGTCGGCGTTGCCGTTGCCGTCCGAAAACTTGTACCTGGATCATAACTTTTTTATTTCTTGGTGTATTGTCTTCATACTTGGCCACAACAACCCTTGGGACAAGACCTTTCAGTAGACCACACTAACCTTGACCTTCATCCATAAATGACCTTGACCTTCAAGGTTAAAAGTCCAATTTTTGCTTGTTCATGATGTTATTGGCTGTTACTTTGTTATTTTTGAATGGATTGTCTTCAAACTTGAACATAATAATCTTCAAGGATATCCCTTAAAAATAACCAGTCAGACCTTGACATTCACTCATCAATGACCTTGACTTTGAAGGTCAAATTATTGAAATTTTCATTTTTTTGGCTATTATTGGCTGTAACTTTGTTATTTTTGAATGGATTGTCTTCAAACTTGAACATAATAATCTTCAAAGATAACTGTTAAAAATATACCGAAAGACCTTGACCTTCACTCATTAATGACATTGCCTTTGAAGGTCAAATTATTGAAATTTTCATTGTTTTAGCAGTAACTGACTGTAACTTTGCTATTTTTGAAGGGATAAACTTCATATTATAACAGAACATTCTTAAGGACCAGACCTTGTTGTTTATCAAACCCAAATTTGCTTGGGCTCTTTAATGACCTTGACCTTGAAGGTTATATTACTGAATTTTCTCAGATTGTGCATTTATTGGTGTGTGTGTATGTATAGTATATGTATTATATATATATATATATATATATATATATATATATATATATATATATATATATATATATATATATATATATATATATATTATATATATATACAAAAAATGAAAACAAGTGCCGGAAAAAAAGTCACATATAAATAAAACAAAAAACACAGTCCATGAGTTAAACTTATTTATTTGCCAACCGGTTTCTCTTATGATCATCAGGGCAAAAAATAAAATGCCCTGATGATCATAAGAGAAACCGGTTGGCAAATAATTAAATAAGTTAACTCATGGACTGTGTTTTTGTTTTATTTATATATATATATATATATATATATATATAAATGTGTGTGTGTATATATATACATATATGCAGGTATATATATATATATATATATATACATATATATACATGTATATAATTGCGTCATGTTTTTCTATTTTTAGAAATTGCGTCATTTTTTTCTATTTTCAGAAATTGCGTCATTGTTGCTATTTTTAGAATTTGCGTCATTTTTTTCTATTTTTATCCCCCGCCGAAAATTTTCGGCGGAGGATATAGTAATAGTCTCCGTCCGTCCGTCCTTCTGTCCGTCCGTCCTTCCGTCCGAAATTTTTGTCCGGAGCATATCTCTAAAAGTATTTGAGTTATCAACTTGAAACTTCATAGGTGGATAGACCTCATTGAGGAGGAGTGCAGTGCACAAGAATGATAACTCTACCTTGCATGATTTTTGAGTTATTGCCCTTTGTTATTTTTCAAAATTGATTTTTGTCCAGAGCATAACTCCAATAGCCTATGAGATATTAACATGAAACTTCATAGGTGCATAGATCTCACTCAGGAGGTGTGCAGTGCACAAGAATGATAACTCTTCCTTTCATAATTTTGAGTTATTGCCCTTTGTTATTTTTCATACCTAATTTTTCACCTGAGTGGAGCATAACTCAAAAAGTGTTTGAGATATCAACATGAAATGTCATAGAAGGATAGATCTTATTGAGGAGAAATGTTGTGCGCAAGAATGATAACTCTTCCCTATACAATTTTTTGAGTTATTGCCCTTTGTTGTTTTTTTCATGCTATTTTGTCCAGAGCTTATCTGAAAAAGTATTTGAGGTATCATCTTGAAACTTCATAGGTGGATGGATCTCATTGAGGAGGAGTGCAGTGCTAAAGAATGATAACTCTGCCCTGCATTATTTTTGAGTTATTGCCCTTTGTTATTTTTCAAAATTAATTTTTGTCCAGAGCATAACTCAAAAAGCCTTTGAGATATCAAAATGAAACTTCACAGGTGCATAGATCTCACTCTGGAGGTGTGCACTGCACAAGAATGATAACTGTACCTTCTATAATTTTTGAGTTATTGCCCTTTGTTATTTTTCAAACTTAATTTTTCAATTCAATTTTTTTCTCAAAAAGTATTTGAGGTATCAACTTGAAACTTCATAGGTGGATAGATTTTACTGAGGAGGGATGCAGCACACAAGGATGATAACCTACCCTGCATTATTTTTCAGTTATTGCCCTTTGTTATTTTCAGCCATCAGTATTCACATAGGTTTAAAATCTTAAATCACTATTGCCATCAGTTTTCATTACCAAAAGACCTCTTAAAATGGAATTATTCTGCTCTACTACATATACATTCTTCCAATGAGCAAACACATTCGGCGGGGGATGGCCATGTTGACATGGCTCTTGTTAGAAATTGCATCATTTTTTTTTTCTATTTTTAGAAATTGCGTCATATTTTTCTATTTTTAGAAATTGCGTCATTTTTTATATATTTTTAAAAACTGCGTCATGTTTTTCTATTTTTAGAAATTGCGTCATTTTTTTCTATTTTTAGAAATTGCGTCATTTTTTTTCTATTTTTAGAAATTGCGTCATTTTTTCTATTTTTAGAAATTGCTTCATTTTTTTTCTATTTTTAGAAATTGCGTCATTTTTTCTATTTTTAAAAATTGCGTCATTTTTTCAATTTTTAGAAATTGCGTCATTGTTGCTATTTTTAGAATTTGCGTCATTTTTTTCTATTTTTAGAAATTGCGTCATTGTTGCTATTTTTAGAAATGGCGTCATTTTTTCTATTTTTAGAAATTGCGTCATGTTTTTCTATTTTTAGAAATTGCGTCATTTTTTCTATATTTAGAAATTGCGTCATTGTTGCTATTTTTGGTAATTGCGTCATTTTTTTCTATTTTTAGAAATTGCGTCATTTTTTTTTCTATTTTTAGAAATTGCGTCATTTTTTCTATATTTTTAGAAATTGCGTCATTGTTTCTATTTTTAGAAATTTCGTCATTTTTTTCTATTTTTAGAAATTGCGTCATTTTTTTTATTTTTAGGAATTGCGTCATTTTTTCTATTTTAGAAATTGCGTCATTGTTGCTATTTTTAGAAATTGCGTCATTGTTGCTATTTTTAGAAATTGCGTACTGTTGCTTTTTTTAGAAATATGCTTAATGTTTCTATTCATATATATACAAAATATATTAACAAAACTAATGTGACAAGACAGACCAACTAAATTTATAAAAAGGAAACATCAATATATGTTCAAACCTTTCTATGTTTGCGTTTAGAAAAAGTAAAAAGTCGAGCGTTGCCCCCGCCCGGCGGTGGCTCTTGTTAGTCATCATTGCTGTGAAATATTTCCAGTATATAAGTAGTAGATAAAAGCCAAAAACTGTCCAATATGTAAAATATTGAATATCATGAGGCGCGTAGCGCAGAAGGGAATTCAATATTTTACTTATTGGTCAGTTTGAGGCTTATATCTTACTTAAATTACTACTTTTACTATCAAATATCATGTTATCAATCGAAATTTAGAAATAATGTAATTTGTGCTAGAAATGTACAATATTAATGCTTTAGCAATTATCTTTTTCTTACTTGCAAAACCCTAGGTAGCCTCTTGAATAACAAAATGTCCGTAGCATGAAATTTTCGCGTTTTGAAATATGACCAATTATGTACATGAACACAATGATATACACAAAATATACCAGTTACACAAAATGTTGAACTTAACACACATACAGTATACATCAATTTACATTGGGGATTTTACAAGAAATAATAAAAATGAAATGTTTTCAAATTTGTGTTGAATCTCGAATATTTTGAATGATTGAAGAAGAATTTATACTGATAATTTAGTGTTAAAATGATATTTTTCTTACTTTACTACAACTATCAAGGATGTAAAATGTTGTGTAAGAATTGCCATTAGTGTGAATTTTGGATATTAACGCAACGAAATGATATTTTCTTATTTTTGAATTGGTATATGTCATACCACAGGAGTCTGGAATCGTTTCTATATATACGCAGTCAAATATAGCCGCTTTTGTTTTAAATAGATGTATTTATTTTCTCTATTGTATTTATTTGAATAGCTGACCATTATACTTACTTGAAAAGTTGACCTAACTGAAACATAATGTACATACAAAAAGCAAATCAAGTATGATTGTCATGTAAACGTATATTTAATAAAAAAGAAGAAGAAAAAACTGACAATAGACAAGAAATTAAACAATCCCATAAAAATCTTTCACTTGGAAAGCGTAAACAGTGATAAGATGTAAAGAACTTGAAAATCGAAAATCAGTAGGCTTGGAATAATAATTCGTTAAATGAGCAAGATAACAATTATTGCTCTTTTCGTAAAATTATGCAAAATGCGTAATGGGCGAATAAAAGACGTTGCATCATGCCTCGTGTTAACCTCTGAGATAAGAGGTTACATTTTACTTAATAATTAATCGTTTTGTTTTTATGTTTTTGATTTATTTTTTTTTTTTTTGGGGAGGGGGGGCGGGGATTTTACACAAAATCCTGTGGTCGTACAAGATTCTTTCAAGACACGGAACGCTGTCTAATATTAATGTGTTACACGATTAATATTGGACTTACACATTAATATTGGACACCTACCTGTACTGTATTAAAAATACAGTACGGTCAGAACAAAGGAATGACGTCATAGTAGTAATTTAACAACAGATAATGTTAGACATGGACACCTTCTGTATGGCTAGCCATTGCCTATTTTAAAATATATAAAAAATTCTGTACCAGCTTTGACTATATTAATAAAATTCATGAAGTAATTCAAAGCCAGATTTTTAATGGCATTATTAGTTTGTTGCTCAAGGTCTGTAGAATTTATTTTATATGTGAGTTAATTACCCTTAATATAGTGTTTGTTTAGATGTAACATCAATTATAATTTACCTTTTTAAGGAGGTAACTGTTGGCCAGTCTGTGCCAGGTGTTGTGTATGTATCACATCTACCATGGGGATTTGAAGAAAAGCCTCTACGAGAATACTTTCGTCAATTTGGTACTATCAAGCAATTACGGTTGTCCAGAAGTAAAAAGGTATGCTTTATAATCCCATTATTATGATCATTTTCAGTCCTATTTGTCTGTTTGCATCTAGGGTTACTAGAAATGGTTTGGAAGAAACAGCCTACAGGTTTATAAATACAAAATTTTGTAAAGTTAGTAGTTGATGTCTGTCCTCTTACATATGAATGAAAATCTCAATGAAATTGGTTTTGCTTATTGCATCTTGTTTAATTGTTCATTTTAATTAAATTATTGTAGGGAGTAAGTTACTCTCATGTTACCTTATATTTGGTCAACATGGTCCTCTCTTCCTGTTTCAAAAGCTTACTCTGAAATTAAAGATGTTTTCCCACAAACAAACTTTTCAGTAGCAGCTTTGAAATTTGAAGATCAACAGGTTGACAAATCTATTGTGATTTGTGAAGCTTTAATGTTTAGTTTGTTTGTACTTGGAGTTATGCTAAAAAAAACATTATTTTGTGAGTTCCGTAAAACAGCTATTGTAAATATGAAATTGAACATTACTTACATACTAACTATGTTAATATCAAATACTTATTAATAGAAGACATTTATATATATTTCAGACAGGAAATCCCCGTGGTTTTGCCTACATACAGTTTGGCCATGATGATGTGGCAAAGATTGTCGCTGAAACAATGAATAACTATCTTATGTTTGGAAAATTGATTAAATGTGAGACTTCTTTTTCTGTTAATGTGTACAATTAATTCAGGGCAATTATCATCAGACTCGTGCAATGTTTAAAATATATTTACATATACATGCTGTATGAAAACACTTACAGAGACATTAATACTCGTAACCGTTATTATTTTGTAATAACACTTCCATAAACTTATTGAATATGTTAATGATAAAAAAGTGTATTTATATTGTTAGGTATTTATTTAGTTCGTTATGGTAATTAATACAACATGAACTTGAAATGATAATTGTCCCATTGTATGAGTATAACAATTAAGGGATGTAAAAGATACCTGCAAATGAACTTGAAATGATTATTGTCCCAAAACCCTGCAAATCTTAACATGTCTTAATAACATCACATTTATTAGTCCCCTACTGGTTTAACCGGAGGGGACTTTAGGTTTACCCTCCGTCCGTCCGTCAGTCCGTCCGTCCGTCCACAAAACTGGATCCCGCGATAACGCAAGAAGTACTGAAAATATTTTTATGAAACTTGATATATGGATAGATGGCAGTATGGAGATTATGCACGTCTTTTTCTTTTCTTCCTATGTTGAAAATTCTGGTTGCTATGGCAACAAATAGCCTGAATTTCAAAATTTCTGATTTAAATTTTTCAGCTTTTTCATTTTAAGTTCTTTATTTTATAAGGTGTTTATTTCAAACTTTAAATATAAGTTTCTGGTCATCAACCACATCATATGTGACAAGGTTTACAACTCTAGCACAAAAATAATCAGTATTACCTCCCTTGAACTTATATTTTTTATGGAAAAAAATGTCTTTTTAAAATAACTTCTTTATTTCCTAATGTATCTACTTCAAACTTGATATATATGTTTCTTATTATCACTCAACATTTTTGAGAAGGATAAATACTTTACCAAGACTATTTCCAGAATTATGTCCCCCTAAAACTTAGATTTTTTTCGAGAAATTGGTATTTTTCACTCCAATGTCTTCATGCCTTATAGGATTTACTTTAAAATCCCACATCGTAATAATATGACAAGGTTGTATAAACATAATTTCCTTACTAGGCAGGGAAACTTAACACATTACTGTGATATAGACAAACTTAGAACTCAAAAGATTTAAGTTCATTCATGTCATTCATTCACTGGTAAAATTGAATGGCCAATGGCCCATCAGAATGTTGCTGGGGTTCTAACTGGTAGGGAACTTATGGATTGCTTGCAATACTATGATAATTGCTTGTTATGTTTATGCCACATAAAAAGTGAGAACAAAGGCCAGCATGACAAAAACACTGTTCGCAAAACCCAACCAAAAAAAAGGAATGTTGCATTAGAAAATTTACTTTGTAAAGATAAAGATTTATTGAAAATTTATCTGCAGGTAAACATTTACCTGTATATGAAAAAATTCTCTGATATGAAAATGATTATTTCTCTTATTGTATGTATGTTATATTAGAAAATTTCCTTTCTTGTGATAATTTTGAAAAATTATTTACAGGTAAGCATTTGCTAAATCCACATCCAAAGACATTTAGAAATTGTAAAAGGCCATTTATAAAGCCTGAGGAAATTTCTGGTGCAATAGTTAAACATAATAAACAGAAGACTGCTGATGCTGTAGAGAAGAGCCAAAAGAAAATGATTGGCAAATTAGCCAAACTGGAAGCCAAACTCGCTGCTCAAGGAATCAAGTATAAGCTTGAAGATCCGGTAAGTTCATTTTTAGCTCGACTATACGAAGTATATGGAGAGCTGTCCTACTCGCCCCGGCGTCCGCGTCCAGATTTTAGATTAAAGTTTTGGTGCAGTAAAATATTTTTCACTATAACTTTGTCATTTCTTAAGGTATCAACTTCAAACTTCAAATATATGATCCTTATCATCAACCACATCATATGTGACAAGGTTCATAACTCTAGCACCAATATTTTCAGATTTATCTCCCCTTGAACTTAGAATTTTCCTTAAAAAATACTATTTTTTACTGTTACTTCCTTATTTCTTAAGGGATCAACCTCATACTTCAAATATATGTACCTTATCATCATCCCCATCTTATGTGACAAGGTTCATAACTCTAGCACCAATAGTTTCAGATTTATCTCCCCTTGAACTTAGAATTTTCCTCAAAAAGTACTATTTCTTACTGTTTCTTCTTTATTTCGTAAGGGATCAACCTCATACTTCAAATGTATTTACGTTATCATCATCCCCATCTTATGTGACAAGGTTCATAACTCTAGCACCAATATTTTCAGATTTATCTCCCTTTGAACTTAGAATTTTCCATAAAAAATATTTTTTTTACTGTTATTTATTTATTTCTAAAGGGATCAACTTCATACTTCAAATATGTTTACGTTATCATCATCCACATCTTATGTGACAAGGTTCATAACTCTAGCACCAATATTGCAAGAATTATCTCCCCATAAACTTAGATTTTTTACTAGAAAAATGTTATTTTTTATTATAACTTTTTTATTTTTAAAGGTATCTACCTCAAATTTCAAATACTTATTCCTTATCAACAATTACATTTTATGTGACATTGTTCATAACTCTTCATGCAATATTTACAGATTTATCTCTCTTTGAACTTAGGATTTTCTTTAAGAAATATAATAACTTCTTTTCTTTTTAAGGTATCTACTTCAAACTTCAAATATATATTTCTTATCATTACACAAATATTGTGTGACAAGGTCCATAACTCTAGCATGACTATTACTAGAATTATTCCCCTTGATCTTGGATTTTATGTTAACAAATATTATTTTTTTACTATAACTTAATACATAATTATACATAATTGATTTTTCTTTCATAGTTTTGTCCTTCTTACTGCGTCCAGTATTTTATTAGTCGAGCTTCGCTGTCTCCTGTGACAGCTCTTGTTTTATTTAAAACTGTTTATTCATTTATATAACAGTAATTCATTTACATAAAAGTCAAGTCTGTAATGCTGGATAAACTGTTTTGCACATGTATTTTGGTTGCTAAACCATACTTTTTAAAAAAAAAATTCCTTTTCTTTACTGAAAAAAATTAATAACCAATGTTTTTTTTTCACTTTTGGGGGAAGGGGGTCGGTGCTCTTTGGAGGGGGGAAAATGCAATAGGAGGGGGAATTTATTTGTTTACTTATTTTATATTGTTTTCTTTGCGGTGGAAAGGGGAGCAACTCTTGCAACACAAGTTATAAAATACGTCTCTTTTCCTTAATATACGGATCTAAAATTTGATGCGTTGTATGTTAAACTTGTTGGGACGCCAAGAGTAGCTCCCCTTTCCCTACCATAGAACGATTTGTAAACAACCTTGCTTAACAGTAACTCTTACAGGCATTAAATAAAACATTTTTCGGAAAAAATGATATTTATTGCAGATAAATTCGGGCTTCCATATAGGGGGAAATTTCGGCTTTGAGGAGGGAAAAAACATACTATTTTGAGGGGGTAATGGGGCCGAATTTTGTCGAATATTTTGGTGAAAAAAAACACTGATAACCATTATTAACTTGTGTAAAAGCTTAGTGACTTTACAGCAAAATAATCACTATTACTGGAACATGTATTATTAGGTTCAAAAACCCAAACTGAAACATCAAAGTATCTTAGGATTTAGGAATAGGACCGTTAGTATTTGATAGTTTAATTTTCAAGGTATTGTATTTGAAACAGTCTCGTTAGTATCAATAATTGGGAAAAACTTCTGCCTTTAATGATTCAACGGTCAATTTACCTACAGGATGATTACTAGTGGTTGGCATTTTACCATTATTGTTTAAACATATTTGAAAGTATCTTGAAGTTGAACATGTTCTTTAAAGCAGTTCTATAAAAGTTCTATCAAAGCCCTTTTTAAAGTATCTGCAATTCTAAGAAATGGTTTGACTAGTGTTGATATTAGAAAAGTATTTCTTTTTCAAATTTGTGAAATACTTACTGTGTAAGTACACGTATGTATATATTCTAGTTTAACATAAGTTATAATAGAAATTGAAAGTGAATGGCTTCCTTCTAATATATGATAAATGTATAAGTACATTTTTTGACTTTATAAAATAAGATATCTTGTTTCTTTCAGCATTTGGTTGAAGTTAAAGAACGTCTAAAAGTGAAGGCAGAGGACAGGAAAATTAAGAAAACTGAGGAAGACAAAAAGAAGATGGAAGAAAAAGAGGAGAGAGAAAAAAATGCTGCCAAAAACCCTACAGATAAAGATGAAAGTGATGATGATGAAGAGGAAAGTGATGAAGAAGAGGAAAGCGATGATGATGAGGATGAAGAGGAAAGCGATGATGACAAAAATGATGATGCAGAAGAGGAGTGTAAAGAAGTTCTTAAAACACCTGCAAATAAACAAAAAGGTCAGAATACAACTAACAATGAAAATCTGGAAAATAAGTTAATATCAAGTAGTCCAAAAGAAAGTAAAAGTACCAAGAAAACTGACAAAAGACAATCATTGATTCCAAAAGAAGCTGACACGCCTCAAGGGAAAAAGAATGTTGTAACTGAAGACAACAGTGATGATGAAATATCATTTAAGACTCCTCCGTCTTCAGTAAAATCATCTAAATTAGATTCTTCAACAAAGTCACTGAAGGGAATACCGGTGACAGATGAAAAGAGGTCACCAAAAAGAAAGCTGAATGAGACGACATTGAAAGCTAGAGGAGCTGCCACACCTGAACCTCTAGGTACAGGTAAAAAACTGAAGTTAACACCAGGACCAGCTGAGAAAAAAGAAAACAAAAAGATTAGTTCAATTAAGAAAGATGTAAATACACCTAAAAGCTCTGGCAGAACTCTGAGAGCTACTACATGTAAAAAGACATTACTCTCTGCAACAAAAAAGAAACAACTGAAAAAGTGATGCAATTTTTAATGTTGTTAAGTGTTTTTACTGCCTTGTAACATTTACTAAATAGATCAACTGAAATGAGAGTTAAATGAAACAATTCGGACAAAAAAAATATATATCCATCTCTTATATCAAAAATAATTTTATCATAAAGTTTTAAAATGGAATATTACTAAAGTTTAAAAAATAAAAAAAAATATTAAAATGAAATGATGGAAAACAATATTTGTGGTTATTGTTGTGATGTTTTTTGTTGTCCGCATGCTTGGACAAATAGGGAGAGCATCACTGATGCTCTGATGCATCAGATTAGTATTTCAGGGGTGGCTGGGTCGTTCCTATGTTGAGGTGTAATTCCTATGTGACAGTTGATCTCAGGCATTGAATCTAATGGTAATTTTTCTGGCAAAGTAGATTCAAAACATCATCTGGGGTCACTGGCTGAGAAATTGGTAATAACTTGTTAGTTATCCAGAAAAGTAGGTTAGGTGGTTCAATCAGAGATATGACCAGAAATATATAAAATCGGCATAAAACTAGAAAAACAAGAAAAATGATTTTTGGATGGTTTTGAATTTCTTTTTCTTTAGATCTGTATTATTAAGAACACATACTATAGATACCATAAGTGTTGAAAATCACAGCAATGCAAGTATAAAATACACTTCTGTACATTCATCAGCACACCAAAAAACAAGTAATAGTTGATGAACGGTGACAATGAAATTAAATAGAAAAAAAATAAATAGAAATAACCAATAAAGAAAACGCAAGATTATTAATGCATGTCCATCAAATTCATGGTTTCTATCATCTACCTAGTAAATGTGTGGAGACTTTATTTTGGGATTTTTATATGCTTGTTTGAAAAACTGGTATAGGAACACCCCTGGCGGTTGGGAGACATCAAATTTTGTCCGGGGCATATCTCCTACACACATGGAGGAACTTTAATGAAACTTCATAGAAATGTTCACCACTATAATAGCTGTTGTGTGTGCATGATTCAGGTCTCTACATGTAGGTCAAAGGTCAAGGTTTTAACCATTGTAAGGCAGTGTTGCTTGTAAAATTCAGGTCACTTCAGTCAGGGTCACTTAAAGATGTTGAAGTATACAGATTTTGTCCGGAGCATATCTCCTACATACATGGCGGGATTCTGTTGAAACTTCATAGAAATGTTTTTTTCACTATGAGAAGCAGTGTCACATGCATTAACAAGGTTTAGGTTAAAGGTTAACGTCACACTTAAGAGGTCATAGAGAAATGCTTGTTCGGAGCAAAACGTCTACATTCATCGGGGAATTTTAATATAATTTGTTCACCATTGTGAGGCTAAGCATTGCTCGCAAAATCCAGGTCTCTGCTGCCAAAGTCAAGGTCACATAGAGGATAAAAACAGAAGATGTGTACTGGGACCATTTAGTCCTCATATATTGATGAATTGTAACACAAATGATAACTATCATGACTACAAGTGTGACATGTGTAATTTAGGTTAAGCTCACTAGAGCTGATAAAATATCCAGATTTTGCCCAGAGCATATCACCTATATGCATATTTATAATGCCCACATCTCTGTCAAAAGCTTTTTTGACTGGCATATTATGTGACAATGTTGCCCTTGTTACAATGTGTAATGCACCGTTAACTAGCTTTATATATTCTCTTGCAAATCTTTGCAGCACTCTATATATGCTGCAACACATGTTTTATATATTCATATAAACAAACATAGATGGCGTTTTGAACAGTAGGAATCTTCAGGAAGCTCTTTTGTGGCTACTTTTTCTCTTTATTTAGTTTAGGTTCAGTTTATACTAATCTATTTTAGTTTGATTGTGTTGTAAGCTATAAGCTTATTGAAACACTCCCATCCTTTTATTTGCTTATAACCACCAAAATACAAAAATTTATGATGTCCATCGGTTCATCTATTTGTCTTCAGACTTTTGAAGGATATCAGATTTGTGTTTATATTTAACATGTAAGATTGTTATATCAAAACACTGTTTAAAGGTCAATTTTTACTGGAATCAACTTTAAAGTTCTCTGAGTAGGTGTCATATCAGTTTTTTCAAAGAAGAGAGGGTATATTGTTTTGCTAATGTCGGTCAGTCTGTCTGTCAGTAGTCGACATGGTTTCCGCTAATGATCTTGAAAACTATTCATCACAAAGTCTTTATATTTCACATAGTGATTGGTCATAACTAGTGGATGACCCATAATGATTTTTGGGTCACTAGGTCAATGTCACAGGGGCCTTAAATGTCAGGATGGTTTACGCTGATTATCTTGAAAATTATTCATCACAAAGTCTTCATAATTCACATAGTGATTGGTCATAACTAGTAGATGACCCCTTTTGATTTTTCCGCTCATTATCTTAAAAAGTTTTTGTCACAAAGTCTTCATATTTCACATACTGATTGGTCATAACTAGTAGTGGACCCTATTGTTTATCGAATATGAGCAAACTTGATAAAAGAGTACCAAAGAATGCTACAGACAAAGTTTGGTGATCATCCATCAATTAGTTCTATAGTAGAAGATATTTTTAAAAAGGTTTTTCTATTTTTAGCTTTAGCGGCCCCTCAAAGGGCCAATCAAATAAATATGACCAAACTTGATAAAAGACTACCCAAGAATGCTACAAACAAAGTTTGGTGATCATCCATCCATTAGTTCTGTAGAAATAGACATTTAAAGGTATTTCTCTTTTTAGCCCTAGAGACCCCTAAAAGGGGCCAATCAAATTAATATGAGCAAACTTGATAAAAGACTGCCCAAGAATGCTACAGACAAAGTATGTGATCATCCATCCATTAGTTCTGTAGTAGAAAATGTTTAAAGGTTTTTTCTATTTTTAGCTCTGTTGACCCCCTAAAAGGGGCCAATTGAAATGACAGTAGCAAATTCAAGTGTGACTGTCACAAGGATGCTACAGACCAAATTCGAAGTAAATCTGCCCATCAGTTTCAGAGAAGAAAACGATTGTTGACGCATGACGACGGACACCACAGCACCCCTTTGATACTATTAGCCATAGACAGAACCTTCAGTTCTTGTCAGCTAATAAGGGGCTCGCAATGTGACATTAAGATCTGAAAATAAGGGAATTTGTATTCACATAGGTTTTAAATCTGTAATCACTTAAGCCATCAATATTCACATAGGTATCAAATCTGTAATCATTTCAGCCATCAGTTTTCATTACCAAAAGACCTCTTAAAATTGAATTATTCTGCTCTATTCATATACATTATTCCAATGAGCAAACACATTGGCGGAGGATGGCCATGTTAACATGGCTCTTGTTCCATTTAATATTTGCATGTAAATAATTATGTACGTACCATGGCAATTAACACTTATCTGCTGCCTAATGAGTAAAGTTTGTGATCTCCTATTCCCAAGGCATAACAGTTTCAAAAGCAAACCCAATGGTAATCTTTATTTTTAGTACATCTATACCTAGCCCCAACTGAAAGTGGGGATTTCTCAATATCTCAATGGTTTAACAAAGACAATTGTTTTAAAAGGCATGAAAACTATAAGTAAAATGGTGAAATAATTTACTTTGTGTTCTTAATCTGAAAAAAAAAAGTTTTCCCAGTTGTATATGTAGCATTTCGATAAAGATACAATAAAAAGGTACAAGTAAAACTGGCAGGTGCATGAGGTCCAGGAGGCACTTGAGACGGTTTATGACTAATACCTTGGAATTATGGGTACCACAGAAATATGAGGCACCAGTATAGCTGCTGTTTTGTTTAATTTTATTATTGGTAATGAAATGATGTAGAAAGTTTAAACCAGGAGTTAATGTTGTATTAAGATTTAAAAGTAGATAAAACAAGATAAAGATATTGAGATAATATTAGCAAGGCTTTTTATTATACAGACGATGGTAAAGACCAACATCTATGCAATATCAGTCTGAAAAATCGGTTGTTCTTGCAGTCGAAATATTTAGACTAGAGAACACACCCAATATGTTCCCCCAACCCCCTTACTAAATAGAGGGAGCATCAGATTTGTTTGAAATCCTGTGGTCACTCGTTCCCACAGCTAATTTAGACATCATGTGGGTTATGTACCCAGTCCCTTGTGTAGAAATTGGTTATTACTGGTTAGTTATCCAGGAAAACAGGTAAGGGAAGGTGGACTGATCTTCGAGATATGACCAAAAATCTGTTAAAATTGGTATAACAAACCAAGCCAACAACAAATACCTTATATGGTGATACATTTTGAGGTGCTATCTGAGTGCAGGCATGTTTCTGATTTTTAGTCCCCTACCGGTTTAACCGGAGGGGACTTTAGGTTTACCCTCCGTCCGTCTGTCTGTCTGTCCGTCTGTCTGTCCGTCTGTCTGTCTGTCAGTCCGTCAGTCCGTCCGTCCACAAAACTGGATCCCGCGATAATGCAAAAAGTACTGAAAATATTTTTATGAAACTTGATATATGGATAGATGGCAGTATGGAGATTATGCACGTCTTTTTTTTTTCTTCCTATGTTGAAAATTCTGGTTGCTATGGCAACAAATAGTCTGAAAATATGGCAAATTTAACACATAAACTGGATCCAGTGATAACTCAAAAAGTACTGAAAATATTTTTATGAAACTTGAAATATGGGTAGATGGCAGTCTGGAGATTATGCACATCTTTTTCTTTTCTTCCTATGTTGAAAATTCTGGTTGCTATGGCAACAAATAGCCTGAATTTCAAGATTTCTGATTTAAATTTTTCAGCTTTTTCACTATATGTTCTTTATTTCTTAAGGTGTTTACTTCAAACTTTAAATATAAGTTTCTGGTCATCAACCACATCATATGTGACAAGGTTTATAACTCTAACACAAAAAATATCAGTATTACCTCCCTTGAACTTAGATTTTTTAGGGGAAAAAATGTTGTCTTTTTTAAATAACTTCTTTATTTCCTAATGTATCTACTTCAAACTTCATATATATGTTTCTTATTATCACTCGACATTTTTGAGAAGGTTAAATACTCTAGCAAGACTATTTCCAGAATTATGTCCCCCTTTAACTTAGATTTTTTTCGAGAAACTGGTATTTTCACTCCAACTTCTTCATTCCTTATAGGATTTACTTTAAAATCCAACATCGTAATAATATGACAAGGTTGTATAAACATAATTTCCTTACTAAGCATGGAAACTTAACACATTACTGTGATATAGACAAACTTATTTTATTATGTTTTGTGGTTGATATTTTCAAATACAGGCCCCGTGTTCACTAAGAAAAGATCAGGATCAGGATCAAGTGATCCTGATTTTATTTTCATTGTTTAATGTTACTAAAATTATTTGTGTTTTGTTGAATTAAATTGTAAATATTCAAAATGTAAAAATATGCTGATTTGCAAAGAAAACAAACTATTTTGGGATAAAATCAAGAAATAACAAAACAAATACAAAAATATTTGGATCAAAATAAGGATCAATTTTAGGATCAGGATCAATATTTGGATCAACTGTAAAATGCCCATATCTTGCAAAATTAACAAATAATTTATTCTAAAATTTCATTTACTTGCTATTTCAAGTCCAGTTCTATCAAATTTAGTATCAGATATTTATCTATGAGGATAAACAATGAAGAATATCAGGGTTTTTAAATTTGATCCTGATCTTGATCCTGATCCTTAAATCTTTGTGAACACGGGGCCAGACTTCATCCTCAAATTCATTATAAATGGCAATACACAGGAGTGTATGACAATTAAAGAACTTTTTGAGGGACCGGTAGGGGACTACTGTATTGCCCGCAATACTATCAAATGCTTGTTGTATATATATTGCTGCTTTGTCAATGGCTCTTCTAAGGGCTCTTAGTACAAATAAAAGTTCTTCTTCTTCATCTCTTGCATAGGCATAAGAGCAGGCTAATCACTGTGACGTCATCAGGTACACGATACTTGCGCTTATCTTACACTTTGTCATTTGATGAGGTGAAAAAAAAATTAAAAACAAAAAAACTATCATATGTATTCATGTTTTTATTTAATTTTAGTTTAGAACTTTTTTTTTCAAATAATACAATAGAAACAGCATCTATTTACAATATTTTACTTAATATTTCGGCTTCTTACATGCTTCAGCACAAAGTAACAACAGTAGAAAATTTAATAAATTTAAAAATTAGCTTTTCTAAGATTCAGCAATGATTCTCTTGGAACCATATAAAGAAAACAGCAAATTTTCGCCATCCAAAGTTTGAAGTACATGTATCTATTTTTCTACATTTACATTTGATATCCAACATTGTTTGCAGTGCATCTTGACTTTTGTATAAAAAAAAATTAATTTCAATTTAGCACAAGCAACTATTAAGGATGTTTATTTAAAAACAATTTTCATCCCTAATATAACATGTATATAACAAAGTAAATTATTTACAAGCCTAATAATATTATATAAGATTATCTGTACAACTGTATTCTGCAAAATATACATACTATTGCACTGTATAAATCTGACTTAGAAAAGTCACACAAAACACATGTAATCAATCCAAAACTTGCATTCAAACATGAACAAAATATACAGTTACTTATGCTGTTTCACATCTCAAACATTTATTAGCGTTCCATATTATCATAATACCAAACATGAACTGGCATTCCAATTTCTAGTACTTGTATTTAATATTGTCATCATGGTATTTCGTACTGGTATAAACCAAACATTTACTGGTATTTCTTACCAGTATAATTCAAACATAAACTGGTGTTCCAATTTCTAGTAATAGCTAGTATTTGATTTTGTCATAACCCAAATATTTACTGGTATTTCATACCAGCATAAACCAAATTTTTACAGGTATTCCATACTGGTATAATACCAAAGGTTTATTGGTATTCAATATTGCCCTAAAACCAAACCTTTACTGGTATTTCATATTGGCATCAACTGGTATTCAATTGCACCAAAGACCAAACATTTACCGTTCTTCCATTCAGTGCCATACTGGCATCAATGAAACATTTATTTGTATTTGGTAATTATCATTTACAAGTACACATTGTATACAACAATTCAATCTATCCATATTTTTGTCTACACATACAGAATGTTACACCAACAAACACAAACATGCAACTGTATACATGTATATTACTGCTCACATATAATCATACATTCATTTATACATAGTAATTGAAATAAATTCATAAATAAATATCAATAAAAATATATTATGCATGAAATACTTGTTTACTTGTGGATTTCAGCAGTTGACATTTTCTCCTCCAATGTTATATATTATAATCACATTACAAGACTTATGTAGTAAATATATCACTATATATATGTACATTGTTTATAACTTATTCAGAACTACATAGGATGCATCCATTTTCTACAAACACCAAGACATTCATATTGTATAAATATCTTGAAATCTCATCAAAGGGAGTGTTTGTTGTTGTTGTTTTTTTATTGTCACAATTCCTTGCTAAATGTCTGTACAGCAAGTTACACAGAAGCTAGAACATCAAGAAACTATTTCTGTATTGAAGACATTTATAGCACATATAACAATGTTTGTCCTTCATGTCCTAGAAATCAGTGTATAAAACATTTTTTAAACAGTAGATCTTAGTTCAAATGCTCATGAACAAGTTGTAAGCTCTTTAAATTGCACAATTGTTTCTTTTCATTTTCCGGAAAAACATTCTTAGAAAGTTGAAGAGATAATATCATGGTGCATTGTTTACAGTATTAGTATCAGAAACGCTGGGCACCATGTATGCTTTTCTTCTTGACTGTAGTTTATAGCACTTGTAAAGTTTAGTTCTTCACACAGTTTTTTTTTTTGCATTAATATTGCATGGTGTTACTTTCATCTAAGTGCTCCACAGTCAGAACTCATCTTTTTTGTCCCTGTTTCACACTGCCCTATTTGACTCACTCTTTTAAACAATCTGTAAATAGAAGAAGATAAAAACATCTATAATGGTATGATACATTCAGATCAACTATACATGAATTGTATCAAATGATAAAAATTTCAAGACAGTGGAAGATTGTGAATGAGCTCATCATGTGATAGGTGATTTTTTATGAATTAAGTTCATGAAAACACTACACTAAGAAATGACTGGAAATGCTGTTGTTCAATTCAGAATTTTGATTACTAGTATGTCCTAAAGGCTAAAATTTACATATTAAGTAATTGCCGTAAACAAAATTCTTTGTGTAATGTTTTGAGAAAAATAGTTCATAAATTGATGATAAGCAGTATAAAAGCACAGCAGGCAGAGATTTAAGATTGAAACGCCATAGATTGAAAGCAAAGAGAGACCTGATATAACATGCGATTAACTAGCAAAACTAAAACATCACAAATTACACAGTGATCAGAAAATGCAATATTTATGCAGTATTTCAGTTACTATGTTTTATGCCAAGTATTTGAGTAAATAAATTTCAATCAAGTATATTGTCACATTGTTAGTAAAATTTGTTTCAATGTGTTACACATTGCCACTCACATCTTCTTTTAAATGCATATCAATAATGTTTTGGGGGTAAACAAAGCTAGAGTAGCCTCCCCTATCAACACTCCTGCTGCCATCTAGTGGAGACATCCTATTGCTGCCATCTTGAACTGGATTTCTACCAAGGGAGGCAAATCTTGTAGGAGGAAGAGGGAAAGCAGGATGGGTAATATTCATGGGATAATCTGTTCTTGCATATGGTGTGTCATAGACTACAAAGCAAAACGAATAATGTAAGATACAGAGGCCGATTAAAACAATATACCTCTTTTTTCATAACTTCAAATGATTGTAACATACTTGGTCAGTCAATAGAGACTGCCTTTGCAATAGTTGAGTATACCCATTGTTATTAAATTCTTAAACTTAATAAACCTTCACCATAAACAGTCAACATACAGACTCGCAAGACATTACTTTTTGTACCATGCCAAGATGGAAGAATTCTTATGCAAGCATAAATGCAAGTAAAGAATCAGGCAGCAAACAGCATAATTAATGCAATCTATATGTAAGCAAATCTTATCTAGCCAAAGCTGTGCTTAAAAATCTATATTTCAAATATGTAACATACTCAATATTTTGTAATAATTATATCAATATAATATGGGTTATTCAATGTGTAAAGTGATTTCAAGGCACATGTGAATTGACATAATATGACACTAAAAATTCAGGAATATTTATCCTATCACTGTAATAAAGTTCACAATTGAGAAAGATGCAAGTTTGCATAAATGTGAAATAAATCAAAGAATGATATCTGTCATAATAAACTTAATAAACATATTTAACCAATAATTTGTACAATAGAAACTCAATACTCTAGTAATAGATTTTCTGTTTGATTTATAAATCCACAAACTTTGTCTATATTTACAGTCATAAGTTATGAAATAATAGCAGTTTTCAAATTTTCTATTTATTATGTAGATATCAATCCAGAAAGCACTCTATTTTATATTATATTACTGTAACATTTTGCGAAACACTGTACGATAATGGAACATTGCAATGTGTTTCACAATAAAACCTATATAATTCAGAATTATAAGATTTATTCCAATAATAAAACAGCTATTCGTTTTGGGTAGTAAAATTAAAGTTTTGCATTGTTAATCACTTTTGTGCACAGAAATCGAGTCAAGGGAAATGAAACTAGACTGAGCTTTAATTTATTCTTTTATTTTTTGAACAAAAAGTATGAGCTGCGTCACGACAAAACCAACATAGTGGGTTTGCGACCAGCATGGATCCAGACCAGCCTGCGCATCCGTGCAGTCTGATCAGGATCCATGCTGTTCGCTTACAAACCCTATTACAAGTAGAGAAACTGATAGCGAACAGCATGGATCCTGATCAGACTGCGTGGATCCATGCTGGTCGCAAACGCATTATGTTGGTTTTGTCGTGACGCGGCTCATATGTCTAAAAGAAGAGATTACAGCTTTTTAAACAACCTACATTTTAGCTAACACAGAAAAGTTAAGACTTAAACATTTTAGGAGACTTAATTTTTTACGCATCAGAAATGACAACAAGGAAATTGTTAAAATGAAAACAAACATAAACATTACAGACAAAACAAGAGAATATTAGTCTACTCAAAAAAAAAAAAAAAAAAAAAAAAAAATGTAGGTGAATGCAGTCAGCAATATTAAATTCTATTTTTCATTTTACAATTAAAATTCACAAACATAAAAAATTACATCACATTTCTGTGATATAGTTTATCTGATTTTGATTTTTTTAAATGCTCTTTCTGCTAATGACTGCTATTTTTACATAAACTCATTTTTCGTATCCCTGAAGTTACCATATCCTACAATCCTGATTATTGTCATGTCTCAGAAGTTTAAAGCTGTAAATTCTGTTCTTATCTTACTTTTACATGGCTAATGGCTTCTTAATGATTGCAGAAATCAAACACCCTGCAATGAACATTCTCGCCCAAACTCACACAAGCAAAAGATAAGCAAATACTGCAAACAAAATGAAACCTTTTGTACAAAGTTGTTACTTACTTCCATTATTATTCACCCTGCTATTACATTCACTTACTGGCTGGAAATTTGATTTCCCTTTACCTGCAATAATGGTAGAACTGAGTAAGTAGTCCATTCTGAACTTACATAGCAACAATACATTGACATTGGACTACTGAACTTACATAGCAACAATACATTGACATTGGACTACTGAACTTACATAGCAACAATACATTGACATTGGACTACTGAAAGTTACATAGCAACAATACATTGACATTGGACTACTGAACTTACATAGCAACAATACATTGACATTGGACTACTGAACTTACATAGCAACAATACATTGACACACAGCAAAGACTTGTTATAATAATAGAATCAGACAGTTCATGATATAAATGCTGGGGCTTGAACACTTTTAATGCTAGCACACCAGCCTACATGTATATACCCTATACTATTGGCTACACATTTTTAGTATTTCAATACTTAACTCCCTTGAACAAGTAATGAACAGTTACTGTTCCAAATTCAAAGGCAAGCCCAAAGTAGTAAATTCAGTCTGTAACAAAGAATTAACAAAAATCGTATGATGATTGACAAAATTAATCTAAGATGCTTTTTGAAAATTCCCTTTTGTTTGACTTCAATATTCGCTTACCTTGCTCAATCAATTGCTGTTTACGTTGAGATTTCGGATACGGTTTACGAACCATATCTATAGACCCATAGTTGCTGTCAGTTGAATATCCTGGACTAACAGGACGTGCTTGTTTACGTGCACGTCGCTCTTTTTCTGAAAACAGAAATGTAACAAATTATAGAAATAGGGCAGCCCCGAATTCAACTCTTTTATAAGTCAACAATTAGTGTGACAGATAGACAAGGGAAAATCTATATCCCCCCCCCCATAAGAGGGGGCATAAAAATCCATTAGATGACGTGGTATAGTCTTCATGTGCCTGTCTTTAATCTAAAGCCAGAAATTGTTGAAAGTTCTAGAAAGTGGTCTCTAGATTAATTTCAAATGATCCTCAAGCTTTCTTTGAGATGAAGGAAATATGTTAAACTTACATACAATTGTTTAACAGATTGAATATAGTATTACAGATACTAACATACAATATAAGTATTTTACAGATTAAATGATTATAGTACAGTTACTTACTGGATTTGTTGGAAGGATCACAGACTGTTGTTCCAATCACTGTAAGACCAGACATTTCTGCTGCACGAGCTACAGCACTTGCAAAGTCTTCCTCTGTGAGGAATGTACCATCGCCCGAGCTACACGTGCTAGACTGTACACTACTGCAGTCTGTATTATGATCTGTATTGCCTGTGTAAGCTATAATAAGATATGATATGATAAATAAGTACAGCTAGTCTCACAGTAAGTGATAAAACTTTAAAACTTTTTAAATTTTTTATATATGTCAGTTATTATAGATATCTAATTTAAATCATCTCAAATGTAATAAACAATTGGGAATTATCGTAATTTATAACATAAAGTTAACAAAATGAGGTGTAAGACATACTAGCGGTTTGCTCTTGGCTTTGTTCCAGGTCAGACTCGGTAGCATAGTCCGCCTCCTCAGATGTCGGGGAATCACAGTTACGCTGGTACCTCTCCTGCATGCTGGAAGACATGTTTGGTCTGAAAGTTAGTAATTTTCACTTAAAATCTACTATATCACAAGTAAAGAGAATGAAGTTACTTTCTTTGGAAAATGAAACTTAAAATTTACAGCAAAATATATAGGGAAAATAGGTATTTGTGTCCAACAACATTAGATTTGGATGTTTATATTGCTACCATTCGGGTTGAACTCACCTTGAATTATAATTACTGACAGCATCACTGGGAGCTATGGCTGGCAGGGAGGACTGGCATGCTCGATCAATGTTTATACCATCTTCCTCCATCCCCATCCCGGAATCATGCTCACAGTGACATGGGGGAGCAGGGTCAGGACCCCACTCCTCATGCATAAATCTATAGTCTTTTTCACTTTTTGGTGTAATTTTATATGACTGTAAACATGGCATAATACTGGGTGCTTCATTGTCACTATGCGAGCTATGTGAAGCTCTTTTTATGTTTGATTTGTTTTTATCCCCTTGTGGAGTAGCACAATTAGAGTGATATCCCTTGTGGGGTTTAGAGTACTGGTATTGAACACTTGGTGTTGCTCTAGGAGAACATGTATGCCCAGTATTTGGTATGTTTCTATTATTTACATGTTGTAACACTTGCATCCTTGGTGAATGTGTCCTCCGTATATATGCATCTTGGCAGTAAGTCATTGGATCATAATATTTCTCCGAGCAACAACGAGGACACTCGTTATCTGAATACACAGGCATATTCCAGCCTGAAACTGGCGTCTGTGTATGTGGATTCGGACAAGAACAAGCCGACAGCTGTGAAAACGAGACCGGAGACATTGGACTATGTGTGTTACTGCGACTGTCTCCCCTTACTTCACTATACAAGGGTGGGTCACCACATTCACTCGGTGGAGGGTGTTCTGGTGGTGGAGGAAGCATTTCGGACCAGTTCATGTTCATAGCTTGTTTAGGGGTTGTGTTATCTTTTCGTGAGTTACTTCTCTTCTTCTGCTTTATAAGTAGGCCATTTTCATCTGAAACATTAAATATCAAGTTAACTCTAATCTGTCCTTTACAATGAAACCTTTTAATTACACATGTTGGCTTTAAAATATGCAAAAACATTATTTTCAACAAATTTTATCATTTTTTAACAATACTAGATTCTATAATTTTTTCTTTCTGTTGAAACAAAATGCAATGTGTTTTATCAAAACTTCATAAATAATCTAAGCAAATAAAACCACTATAAAACTTTACCAGCCTGCACATTCCTGACCGGAATCTTTACTGTTAATTTGATCATTTCTTATTGCTTCATCCCTTTAAATATCAATGGCTGATTCCACATGCAATACAGGGTAAGTCCATTTCACACATTTAACAGTGAAAAAGGTTAGAGATTAATGACAAACCTGTTGTATGACTACCACTGTCACTAGTTGGACTCATATGGTCGCTATGGTTATGATCCGTCGTAGAGTGACTGTTATGACTATGATCTGGGTTAGAATCTGTGCTGAGAGCTGGTTTCTGGCAACTGTCTGCTGATCCCTCACTATGCTGGATATATCCCTGGTTTATTGGACGGAACATATTCTCTATACCTTGTTGCTGAAATAAAATAATCAATCACATATACAACAAGTTGAAAATATGGGTATGTTATTAAATGCTGGATATGTAAAAGAAATTAAAAGAATACTTCAATTCAGCAGATAAAAAAATCAACAAATAAATAAATCTTGTAATAAAATTATTTCAAAAATGCCACAGATTACAGTAAAACTGAGATCATTATCTGTAATGGTCATAAAGAAAACTAGTATAGTTTGCTGCATTTAAAAAGGGACAAGAAAACTATATACCAGAATCATTACTTTTACTCTTTTACAAGTCATAGTCTATGTTTCATTATAGGCTGGAGCAATATTCAACATCTATAATACATCTCAGCATTCATCAATATAATTTAAAACTGCATACAGGTGAAACTTACCCTTTGTTTCATGAGATGCTGTTGTTGTATAAGGGCTGTAGTAGCATATGGAGCAACAGGGTCAACTCTCTGGTAGAAAGTTTTTAATTCAGGAAAACTTCCATCTCCTGCCATCTTATATATAGAATCATCCTCCTGTTCCTTTTTGTTCTGACCTGGTAAAAGTACCCTTAACTCTGGTGGTAAATCTAGATCTGAAATAACATAACAGTTACATTTCTAATGTCGTCTGCTTGTCAGTTATGCAAACATTTCATAATATGTGCATAAAGTTCTTTTGTGTATTGACAGACACTTTTATACAGTCTATATTTTATTAATATTTTAGACACTTCTTAATATACAGTCTCAAAAACTTGTGATTTATTGGACAATATTGTTATTCAACTCAATGTATCAATTTCATTCTTTGAAATGACATTTGGACAAACATCAAACATCTCAACAAATATGTATCAGATGGTTATAATTTGTAAGAGGTACCAGTGACAGACAAATCATATCAAGTCTATAAATTAGTGTACACTATACAACTTCTACTCAAGAACAGAGTATGATGTTTTTAGTTAAGTACAAGTAATATAATCAAAGTTATGTTAAAATTGTTTCACGATTTAAAACAAAGGTCACAGGGTATACAATATAAGTAAATGGAATAAAACCTGTCTTACCATTTGTACAATGTATTCTTTGATCTTTGACTGCATATTGTGGTGGGTACAGCATATTGTTCCTGTTACTTTCTTCACCTTTATGTACAGGCACTGTCAAAAACAACACAATAAACATTTTATATATTACAATCATTGTTTACAAATGATGCTGATTTGTTTTTATACTCAAGCAAGCATTTAGACATAGTAAAATTAACAAATAAATAAAATAATTGCAAGAATAGTAACAAAGGTTTCTTTGCTTATTCTAAGATCTTGTTTTTTTAATGCCTGAACATAACTGTTCTCTATAAAATTAAAATTTCTACAAGCATTCCAATACTTCCGGGTATTCAACTTTAACTATGAAATGTGTCAAGAAACCTGAATTGAATCGAAAAGTATACTTATAATTACTGTTAGTTAAAACTATAAAATAATTAACCTCCTGTATAGAATCTCTGGTCTTTCATCTTTTTTCTATGCTTCTTTCTTTTACACAGCCATACGGAGAATATACATAATAGTAACCATAACATTACCCCACCCACTGCTATCAACAAACCGACAAACCAGGATCGTTTAAACAAGTCTTCCTCTCCAGATTCTAAAATAAAATAATTATGTTTTAAAACATTAATAAATCATCAAGTGAAAAGTTAAATGAAATGTACTTTTTATCGAGTAAATCTCTGTAAAATTTTAAGTAAAATAATCAATGGAGATTTATTTCATAAAGGAAGAAAGTTACGACAATAATTATAATAAAAGAAAATAAATTTTTGTTTATAACATATATTTTAGAAAAGAAATGGTACTACTGTAACAGATTATTGACTTATAACACAATTATCAATTTCTTATGTTTCCTACACTAATGTTTTTTTATACATTGACAGTTATATAACCTACCTTCCCCGGTAACAGATTTAGGTGTACTATAAACATGCGAGTCCCCGTCCAGTTTTACTGACTGTACTCCTTTACCATCTGAAAATTACAAAGTATACTTATTTGTATATAATGATTGTTTACTTAACATTAAAAACAAATTCAGCCATAAATTCCCCAATATGGTAAAGCATAATATTTATAATTTAGAGAGACAATTTATTGACACTCAGAGGTCATCTAATAGTGATTTGTGCATAAAATTGAAAGAATTTCTAAATAACAAATATTTTTTGCTTATATTATTGTATTTTATTAGCAATGATAAATAGTTTACATTTTTCAAATTTCATTAAAAAAAGGTTGAAACTTTAGGTATCTAGTGGATATTAACTTAATCAGGCAGTTTCCTCATATGAAAGTATTTGTCAAGCAGATTCCACGATGGGACTCTGGACACAGCTACAGGATGGATGGGCAAAAGGACAAAAATCTAACATTATCCCTGTAGTACGAGATCATTGACAAATAAAAGTCGCCAGAAATCTGTTTCCTATAAATGGCACTTGAAACCTGTCTCCATTATTTCCTAATGCAGGCAACGGCTTTTAATAGTCATAAAACTCAATGTTGCATGCCCATATAACATGCATTGCATATCTCATTTGCTGTTCAATTATGTATGAAATTGCTTTTAAATAAGATGAAATGACATTAAGAAGAAAACTAATATGCCCATCTTTATTTAGTGCTGTTCAAATATTCTATTCTGAACTGTCCCATTATTTACAAGCGGTCTTGTACAATTGAGGAGAATTAAAGGAAATAGATCTTTACTCTCACGAGAACCATATAACACAACGCAAAACATAGAATAACACGTTTTAC
This sequence comes from Ruditapes philippinarum, assembly GCF_026571515.1. NCBI lineage: Eukaryota > Metazoa > Mollusca > Bivalvia > Venerida > Veneridae > Ruditapes > Ruditapes philippinarum. The sequence continues at coordinate 171,343 of NW_026866106.1, read as the reverse complement.
ATTAATCTATGTCAAATCTTAATCATTGAAGAGCTTTCTAGACAATTCCCGTAAGCACCAGGTATTGTGCTAACAAATTACACCAATGTTACGCGATAGCCTGGATGACAATTTTCCATTATTTCAATTTATTTTATTTGAAAATGCATATCCGAGTAATCCATCAAAGATTAAAATCTTCTAAGAGGGGAGATGATACAAAACAACATGAAGGAATGTTATGTTAACATAAAAATTGACTTAACATGGGAGAGTATTCTACTTTATTTATCAAGTGTCATGTGTTTTAGAATAGCTATTCAATCTTTGTTGAGAAGTAGTCATTTACAATAAAATATTTATCATGTCATATCACAAGAGAAAATGTTACAGTATTCCCTAATGGTAATATGTATTCAACTTTAAACATATTTATTCTTTTCATTTGTTTCATTAGCATGCCATTTAAAATTCAGATAAATTGTCGTGGAAATCTCTCCGCGTTATTGTCGTATTTAACAATAAAGTGACTTGTTGAATGCAATGCACCAATGAAAGATAAATGATTTCTGTTGCTGTAGCTTTAAATTACAAATGATTTAATGTAGCTGTATTTGTACCGCTCAGTTTTACGCCTGTAAAATAGATGAAAACAATCTATTTCAATTGTTCAAATCTCTTAACAACAATAGAATTACAAATGAATCAGTCTATTGTAAAATTTCAAAGAGCATCCATTTAATCCAATCTTAACTTGATATGCAGTTGGACTGATGGCGTTATTTATTTCATTATTTCTGGGGTTTTAGCACGCCGCTGATACAAATGCATTTGCTGAAACAAAAAAATACCGATGCATTCAGACGAACGTTGGAGAACAAAATAACTTCATTTTTTTAAATGTTATCTTTTTTTTTTCGACCCGGACTCAAATTTTAAATCGTTTCATTTCATTTTTTAAATGAAAACAAATAAAAGAGAAATACACTTTAATTGAAATTCAATGTTAATATGTCACTTCTCGCCAGTTTCAAAAGATAAAATTTAAGTGTAATATATCACATTGAGAGGGATATTTTAATTTCAAACATCACTATCTATCAATAAATAAGCATTAGCAAAGGCTTCATTATTGATTAGTGCTTGACCAGGTTCAGTTTATAAAGCTGCATGCCTCCAGATGAACCAAAATATTCCAATAAAACCCAATCTGAGAAAAATGTCCCAAGATAAATAGTCCAATAAAATCCAATCTGATGTACCAAGATTTAAGGAAAAGTAAAAAGATTCAATATCTTAGTAATAATTTACATGTTATGTGCAATTAATGATTGACTTTTTTAGTATTTATAACCATATTTCTACTACATTACTAACATAGTAAAAGCTACCTCATTTTGGTAATTTACATGGACTGCGAGTGCTGTTTGTAATGTGTAAATTTCTTCCTTTTGGTTTCTTCACAATATTTTAATTTTAAATACATTTTCAAAAATTTTCATGAAAATTTGCATAAATCTGGAGGTGAGCTGCTCTTAAGTAATTTTACAATGAATTTTAACATAGAAGACAATAACAGGAGAATTACACAACATCACATGGTTGTAATTATCTAAAATATAATAAATCCTTCTCAACAGAAACAAAATTTTATATTTTGCAAGTGAACTTACAAACAACCATCTATAACAAGTATGATTATTTTCTTTTGTGATATTTTCTTTTTGATTTGTAGAATATTTTGTTTTCATGATTGTTTTGCGTCTGCTCTTTTTTCTTTCTTAGAATATTTTGTGTTTTCATGATAACTGGTACATGTATATGATATGACAGAATAACTGTGTGATGAAACCTTATACTCTACATGATCAATTTATTGAAGCCTGCTAAAAAAAATTACAATTTTCCTTTGCTCGTCATTTTCAAGTTTCCCTGTGTGATCAATATTTTGTGATTCTGCTAGCCAGGCAGTATTCTTTAATAGACACAAGTTTTATATTACATAAGACAGGGGAACAGACATTTACAAGTTATCTAATGGCACAACTCACCATGATTTCCAGATAAGATTGTTTTGTATATTACAAAAATAGTACATGATAAATCAACATTATGTTTCCCCCAGTAATCTAGGAGTATCTATTCTATGTCAAGGTTAAATACTTAATTTGCTAGGCAAGCAATATAAAGCTCAAAGAAGAGTGATTAAAATACTTAATTGAAATACTTTAGTACAGAATATTACATATTACCACATTTTACTGTTTGATATCATTTTCAATAAAAACTTAAAATTAGTAAAAATAGAAAGTTCACCATTTCTTATGACTGTCTCATGCTGTTCAAATACCACTTAAAGAAAGCAATAAACAGTTTCTACAAAAATACTTATATTTCCTTTAATTGACTCTTCTTTGATACTTCTATATTAACATGTCAAATTTCCCCCTCTGTATATAAAATGATACAATTTTCTGATTTACAAGATTGATTTCTCCAGTGGTTTCTTGTCTTAACATGTAAAAGGTTGTTATTTCAGTAACAATATAAATGTATCAGAATGACGGTCCTAGTAAAATCCAATCTATAAACTGCCATGAGTTTTTCATGCAAATAACAGCACAAGGGAACTTGAAGGCAAGAAATATGGCTCTCTTTTATAACCTTTTCTCAACAAACTTTTTAAAATTAAATTTCATTCACAACTTTTATGTAGATATGGACTACCTTATTTATTTAAAGGTTTATTTAATGACTTTAATGGTGAAACAGTTTAAAACCTAACTATAGCCGTTATATCACAAGGACTTCAGGTACTTCCTACAGACAAATGTTTGTCTATGCCTGACAGAAACCTTCAAGATTAAATATAAGTAGAGTAGATTGATGATGTACACAAGACATTATATGTATATACATGTACTAAGCCGTAAAACTCTGGTCTGAATTTAAAATCTTGTTCTGAACAATTAAATTAGTTCTCTATATATACGTTTAAGAAAGTTATTATGACTTAAATTGTTCACAGAGAGATCAAACAAATCTGAAATATTTTGATTAATGTTATGAAATCTGGTCGATCTAAATGAAGTGAGATTTCTGACAAGTTCCATATATCCACTACTTGATTTAAAATTGTAAATGACTTTCAGTTTTATACATTCAAAGAACATTCAAAGAACAAAAAAGCAATTTCCAAGTTGTTTCCGTCTTTAACAAAACAAAAAAAAAAGTAAAAAGAAAAAGATGACAGAAATTTTCATATTTGAGATTTGCATGTAAACTGATTGTCAAGTGCAATAGATTTAATAGATGTAAATTTTCAAATAAATATCATAAACTAATCCTCTCATTAAAGAAATAAAACCTACAAGAGTCAGTTGTTCTGGTGACATACAACATGAAAATCCCTGGAGTTACCAACAGTCGACTCTTGTTAATTTCTGCCGTTGATAATTTTCCCATTATGTGCATAAACAATATCTAAGAGATGTAATTATGAATCTTTTAATCCAAATATGCAGATTGTGTTTTGAAAATGGCCATAAAAGGGATTTTGTAAATTGCAGATTTCTGATTTAAGACCAATTTGAATTATTCATAAGTTATGATTCAATACATCTATCAATATGAATCATGTCTAATATTGTATAATACATGTCCCATTACTGATTATTTATTAGAATTCAATTAATTAGAATTCAATCATGTACTGGGGTATCAGTAAAATCAATCAAAAAGTAAAAATGCATACTACTGTTCTGTTATCCTCAGTTGATGGTGAGGGGAATGAGGTGGGGGGAGGGGGGCCTAAAAGTTGATGGTTAGGGGAATGGGGTGGGGGAGGGGGACGGGCAGGGAAAGCATAGCTTCAGCTACTTAACAGACAAAACTTTATACTTTACTACTTAAAGGGACCCCAATGAGGTTTTTAACATGATGGCACTAAACAAAACTTACCAACAATAAAGGCAGAACTCCATTCTCCAACACCTTTACTTGTAACTGCAGCTACCTTGATTGTGAAAACCTGATTTCCTGAAAGCTTACTGATAACTGTACTAAATGTATGTCCGTCTGTCTGTATACTACAGTTCTTCTTCTGGTCGGCACTAACACAGAATACCTAAAACAAACAAAGCAAGTTTATTTAGTTCATGTTTATTTAGTTCAAGTTTATTTAGTTCAAGTTTATTTAGTTCAAGTTTATTTAGTTCATGTTTTTATTTAGTTCATGTTTATTTATTAATTCTACAAATGATTAAAATATACAGAATAATGAAATTATAATCACAAGAAAATCAGCTAAAAAGCTATATATTAACAAATAACAAACAAATAAAGACTACTAACATATTAATTTACATAATATCTTTGTAGTTAATGCTAAATATGCTTGATATATACTAAAGGAAGAATGTTTTAATATGATAAATATGATAGAATAAATTTATGATTGATAAAATAAAATTCTGCATCATTATTTTAAAACCAAGTATCTTCACTGCACTGTAAGTGTGTTGAACAATGCAGATTTAGTCACCAGAATTCAGTTCCATTAAGATAAATTCTACACTGCACTGTAAGTGTGTTGAACAATGCAGATTTAGACACCAGAGTTCAGTTCCTATAAGATAAATTCTATGTAACGTGTCATACTGTGACAAAATCTCATGTTAGTGTGTCAATATACTAGACAAACAAACCTTGTATCCTGTCATCAAATATTTTTTGAAAGTTGTATCAGGTGGTCCCCACTGTACCGACACACTGTTGTCTGATATTTTATGTACAGTCACATCCTGAGGGGCTCCAGGTACGTCTGCAAATAATGTAACAAATATTATATCCATCAAGTGAGTTTTTCATTCATGTTTTGTTTGTGTACAGTAAAGCAGTTAAGTGAACTAATCTCACCTAGGATTATCAATTTTTTCCATTGAAAAAAAAGGTTAATAAGCTAAGTGCTGAAGGTCTATCATTATTGCCCAGAGTTTTATTCAAATTTTCACTCATGCCTGAAGAAATACTACTATACAAGTGTGCACTTTTCATTGTCCTTCATCACTTAAGAAGGAAACTTGCCAGACAACTTTATCAGTATTATAAAGTCACTTTGTAAAATAAATGATGATAAATGAAAAATTAAAAAGAGTACATGTTTGATATTCTTCACTGCTTGGGCAAGTAACAATACATATCTTGCAAATATCTGTAGTGCTATTATACACAGGTGACTTAAAATACCACCAGTCTAGCAGTAAGGTAAATCTGCACAATGTAGTGAATTATGTATAACAAAATAATTAAGAATGCTTGAAGTGAACAAAGTATACTCACAATTTTGTTCTGCTGTTTGTACTTTGACAGGATGACTGTACTGTGACTGAATCTTTCCATTATAAGCTAGGACACGTATCTCGTACCAACTGTAACTATCCAGTCCTGTTAACATGTAAGTTGTTACCGTAGACGGAACACGTATTGTCTTCTTCTCTCCATATGTCAGACGTCTAATATCCAAGATTTCACGATACAAAATCTGGTACCCTTCTACAATGTTTTCTGCTTGTAAAACCTGTAGAAATCAGTTGTCATTAAATTATAATTATGTATGCAACAATATGATTTCAGATCTTTGATGAGCTTCTTGTATAGGTTTGTGTAAATGCCATTAATCTTTGGTAAAAATTAAATGTTGAAATCATTTGTTAAACAGTATTATTTCTAGAGAGTCAAAACATCGGTTTCAAACAATAAAAACGTCTTAAATTTGTGTTTTCAACTTTAATTACAAGATAAAAGAGATATTATGTACATACCCTCCAATTCAGACTTATAGCTGAAGAGTTTATAGAATGAGTGTAATCTATTTCAACAAGATCTCCACTTAGTTGACGAATGATTTCTTCCTTAGATAACTGGGGCTTCAATTGTTTTGGTTTGTAACCTGGAAACATTATATAGTATATTCAACATATGAAATAAAGACCAAATAAAGAAATTATTTGTTGACATTAGTATTACTTTCTGTAGATATAAAATTTCAAGAAATTAATTATCATCAACATTACTGACAAAGACATTATCATACGAAAATATTTTAAAATGTATATGACTCACATGAAGGATAACGAAAGGATAAAGCATTGAAATATTTTATTTACCTAGTAACCTGACAGATTCCGACACCGGACTAGGATACCCGACACCGTATTCGTTCACAGCTCTAACCAGGAATATGTATGTTGTATTACGACGCAGTTTGTCCACAGTAAAACTCTCTCGCTTCACATCAGTGCTTGCTACAACCCAACCCTAGTGATGGAAAAATGCATGTCTGGGTTAAATTTTTAAACAAACATAATCTTCGAGAATAAAACAAATACTGATCTTAACTTAGTTTTTCACCATTTAGCTAGCACTTTACATCAACTATACAAAAAAATGATATTAACCATTTAATAACACATTGAAACAATATATACATTGAAACAATTTCTTTCTTTTTTTGAAACAATAATTGAGAAATAATATATACATTGAAACAGTATATCAAATTTGGCACAATTGTTTGATACTTACATCTGTAGTTTCATAGGCGAAGTATTCAACATAGAATGACAACACCTGTGCTTGACCAGTCTGAATCCCAGGTGACCAGGACAGGTGAACAGAGGTATCAGTTACATCACTGACCACTGGCTGAGTTGGAGGGTTAGGCAGCAAGTTTAAGGCAGCAGCTTTCACAGTTTCCTGACCAAAGTTACCTAAAACAAATAATTCATAAATATAATTAGATGTAAACCTGGTAGTCAGACATTATAAATGAAAGTAATCTTGTTATTATACAATATCATGTAAAATGATGTATTTCAATCTCATTGTACTTACTAGCTACAGTTAGGAAAGCTTGCCAAGTGGTCTCCCCTGTCTCACTGATGGCCTTACATGTATACGAGCCAGTGTCCTGCATCTTCAAGTCTGTAAATATATATTATAATATCCTATTGACCTAATGTCTACATTCATAATCAAATACCAACCAATATCAAATATATCACACCTCAATATAATTAAACCCTAAAAGCTATCAAATCTCTATAATCAGACACTCAAAAAATACAAAAACTTTCAGACTTTTTTAATTTCACATTTGTGAAGATAGTATAATTATCAATGTACTAATAGTATAATTATCAATATACATAACTTTTTGTGTTAATTTCTAAATCAACATAAATGAGCATTCATTGATACTTTAGGCATCTATATGTAATGTACCATAACAAGAAATAACTTCTAAGTTGAATAACTGACCTGAAATCTGCAAAGTTCCAGAGTCTCGTTTAGCATATCTTGGACCAGACATGAGAAGAGGGCGGCCATTTTTATACCAACGTATAATAGGTTTCGGGTCGCCATCAGCTTCACACTGTAACACCGCCACAGAGTCTACGTGTAATGTCTGATTCTGTGGTCCGATGGTTATAATTGGTGGAGGACGAGTGTCATGGTCTGGAAGAATGAATGCACTTTCTGCTGAAAGTCATGTGATCATCAGTTAGTATGTTAGTAAATAACAGAACAATGCAAGATGACAGTTAGTAAACAAGCAATTATCATTGTATTGCAAGCAATCCATAAGTCCCCTACCGGTAAGAGCCCAAGCAACATTCTGAAGGGCCATTCACTTAGGTTCCTATTTTAAGTAAATTTGTTGAAAAAGTTCTTTAAAAGTGATCACAGGAAACAGTTTTTATGTACAGACAGACGGACTGAAAGACACTCTAAAGTTATTTTTTAAACATCCCTGTTATCAAAATATAACATTTTTAAAATCCTATCATGATTGTAGAAGTTGGAGTAAAAATTACCAATTTCTCAAAAAAAAGTCTAAGTTCAAAAGGGGCATAATTCTGGAAATAGTCTTGCTAGAGTATTGAACACTCACAAAATTTAATGTTGAGTGATAATAAGAAACATTTATATGAAGTTTGAAGTAGATACATTCAGAAAAAGAAGTTATTAAAAAAAAAAACAATGTTTTTTTCATGAAAATTTAAAGTTCAAGGGAGGTAATTCTGAAAAATTCTGCGCTAGAGTTGTAAACCTTGTCACATATGATGTGGTTGATGACAAGCAACTTATATTTAAAGTTTGAAGAAAATACCTTAAGAAATAAAGAACTTATAGTGAAAAAACTTAAAAACTAGAACCAGAAATCTTGAAATTCAGTCTATTTGTTGCCATAGCAACCAGAATTTTCAACATAGGAAGATAAGAAAAGGATGTGCATAATTTCCATACTGCCATCTACCCATATGTCAAGTTTCATAAACATATTTTCAGTACTTTTTGTGTTATCACTGGATCCAGGATATGTGTAAAATTTGCCATATTTTCAGTCTATTTGTTGCCATAGCAACCAGAATTTTCAACATAGGAAGAAAAGAAAAAGACGTGCATAATCTCCATACTGCCATCAATCCATATATCAAGTTTCATTAAAATATTTTCAGTACTTTTTGCGTTATCTCAGGATCCAGGTTATGTGTAAAATTTGCCATATTTTCAGTCTATTTGTTGCCATAGCAACCAGAATTTTCAACATAGGAAGAAAAGAAAAAGACGTGCATAATCTCCATACTGCCATCAATCCATATATCAAGTTTCATTAAAATATTTTCAGTACTTTTTGCGTTATCTCAGGATCCAATTTTGTGGACGGACGGACTGACGGACGGACGGACAGACGGACGGACGGACAGACGGACGGAGGGTAAACCTTAAGTCCCCTCCGGTAAACCGGTAGGGGACTAATAAATCATTAATTGGTTGCTAAGAGGTTGTTGAAGCATGCAAATAATGGAATTACTTCCTATATGGCATTACTTCATATCTTAAAATTTATATTAACTTGACAAGAACAATTTTTTATAGTTTGTAACTGTAATCACCCCATTTTACTCTATAAATCAGATATATATGATATATCTAACACCAAGAATTTCATGACAATTTGTAACAATGTTTGAAGCTGTTAAAATTTACCCCTCCAATCCTTTAAGTGTATCAGGAAATTTGGTAATTAATTTCTACCTCTAAGAAGAAAAAGCAAGTTCTTCATCAAAATAAACCATTAATTTTCACAGAAAAAACACCATACTTAACATCTGCTGAAACCATTATGAGAAGTTTTTTATGGAAATAACGTAAATCATTCTAAGAGATAGGTAATCGTTTTAATGGGAACTGAGCCTCTGGGTAATTAAAATGTGTTTAAGATGCAACAAAACAAAATTATTTTGAAAGACGATAGGATATGTAATTAACAAGTAGAGCTATATTGTATGGCCGCCATTGCCAAAACTCCTCTACATTTTTGGCATTTCTTTAACACACGCCCATCATAATAAAGTTGAATATCACACCAAAGACTGTATGGACATTTGATACAATAAATGACAAGTTACTAATAAAAGTGGGAAAATTGTCCACTAACATGGTATTGTTATCTCACAAAAATTACATATCATGTAGTAAGTTCATGTACAAAATCTTAGCAGCCATTTTTTATATTTTGGCTCTTCAGAGATACACAATATCAAAACAAATCCAGTGAGGCATTATTTTGTGTTTGTTTTTTCGAATTTCTAAAACAATTTGTACAAAAAATACAGAAATTTATTTTTTTACCGAAATCACCTTCATTTAAAACAATGAAGTATTTTGCTTCACTTCTGTTCACTCAAAAATGATGGCAAACTTTCATTGGTACAAAATATCTCTTCATAAGTTTCTACCATGTTGTCTTCCCTTTGATGTAATATTTTATTATGAAAGTTAAGTCATTTAATCAAGTATTATTATTATTATTATTATCACTGATTATAAGGTTCAGTTCAACAAAATACAAATATTGCAATTGTATTTGAGGATGCCTATTCTCATATTCTATGCTGCAAAACTTTATATTTTCAGTATAAACTCATAACTAACATTTGAGTTTAAACCATGGATAAATTCCAATGGCTGTTCAAAACAATACACTTTAATCAATTCTCTCACAAATTATTTCCATTGTACCAGAAGAATGTAGATCAATTTAAAAGGAAATTTGAGAATTCAACTTTCCAAGTTTGTATAAACCAGCAGGTGTAAAGAATTTAATATATTAAAATAATTCTTAGAAAGAGTCTTCTTCAAAATCTATTGTTTGATTCATTAGCATATTAAATAAAAAAAAAGAAAAGGCGTAACATCTATTTCAATACAGCTGTTAAAAGTGTATTTTACTTTGTTTGAAATTAAATACAGCTGTTTAAATATTTATAAACTGCGTTTAATATACAGCTGTTAAAATGTAAGGATGTAAGTACTTTTTTTGTTTACAATTTATTTAATACAGATACAGCTGTTAAAATTTTATATTATACTAAAATTTGTTTTGCTCAGAAAATAGTAATGAAAAACACAGTTATCTTTTAAAAGTACAACAACAATTAAAATCATATCATAATACCAGTACCTTTTTTTCTTCTTTTTCTTTCATATATTATTTTTACAGATTTCATTTTATAATTTGCTCATGTGGACACTTTTTTTTTTATGTCAGACTTACAATATGACTTTATGAAATAATTTAATATTGTATTTATTTATGGTAATTGTGTTCTCACAAAAGAAGGAAATTTTTATTTATTTAAACAATTTTCTAATACAACTGTAGTTTCAAAGAAAGAGGAATTTAAGCAATACTTGAGGGTTGGGGTAATACAGGTTACAGAAAATTCTGTTAATGTTAAAAATTAAAACAACAACAAAAAAACAACAATACATCCCTAGTGCTTGGAGAGAAAAAAAAATCAACAACAAAAACCAATTTCAAAATTAAAAATAAGAAAAAGTAATAAATGTAACACTTCAGTTTGTCATCTAGAACATGTTGAAGACAAAGAAAGGTGTTCAAGTGACGATAAGTTTTTATAGAACTTTATTTATATCTTTCTCTAGAATACAAGAACCTTTGCTGTAACCAGCCAATAACAAAACTAGAATTATCTTATACACCAATATGAATCAAATGTTCACATGTTTATGAATAATGCCATCCACCAATCTAACTGTTTTACTTTCTAATGCCTACTTCACAGTTATTATAATTATCATAGTACTTGAAGAGAAGTGAGAAGAAATGATAAACGGAAACCGAAGTTGTTCTCCGGTCTTAAAGACAATACATGGGAACATCTGTAGGCAGAAGAGAAAAAAAAATCTTCAGCAAAAAAAACACCGTCTAAATAATGAGGCTTAAGAATGCATTAGAATAAAATTACCAAGAAAAAAAAAGAAGTTAGAAACCTTTTTTCAAAAAGTACCTCCTTCTACTAAATATTTTTTTCGGTATAATACATCACGTCAAAACTTCATTCTGGAAAAACTATCACACACACATGCCAAATAGCCTGGAAATGTAACAGCTTCCAGGCTTGTTTCAAGGATGCATCCATTATAACTATTGTTATACTCTTTATATTTAAGGCATGCTCATTGAATTAATGTTATTATAGCTTGAAAAAAAAAACCTACTTCAATTTAATTAGTTTTCATTTGATTACCTCTATAATACTTCACATAAAAGAAAGTGTTATAAATAAAAAGACGTGGGTAGTATTTCAGGTAAATTGGTTTTTGGAATTATTAAGCAAATCTTTTTTTTTTGCATCAATTAGTAAGAATACATGGTAAATGAATACAATGCTTTCCATACAAATTGGTATTTTACAAACATATTGTTTGAATTATCAATATGGTACAAAGGAGAGATATTAATGAGTTTTTGCTCCTGAAGAAACTGTTAATTCTGACACATTAATGACCCAGTTAGCTCATGAATATACAGATTATTGTTCGTGACCTAATCAACATAAATTGTTATAATAAAAAAACAAAAATCATGAGAACAACAAAGCTATAAAGAGGAGTATGTCAATATGTTCTGTGATTTTTTTTTCAAATGCATAAAAGTGACTGACCTTTCACTTCAACTTTAGCAGACGCATATGCAGCTCCTCTAATGTTGAGAGCCTCACATATATAAACACCGGCATCTGTCTCATTTACTGCCTCAATACGTAATGTTCCATCCTCGGCTACCGAATAATGACCCGAATCTCGATTCGGAAACATAAGGTTCTGCAATTGTTACTTAATACATTAGAAATAAAATCTCTTATAATTTGTGTTAAGAGAAATGGAAAGTTTTCTTTCAATAGTATATTATATGATCACAGATTAAAAGACCTAAGTATCTATTTTTGTGAATAAAAAAAAAAACACCATAAAAATGTGATATATCTGCGTAACTGACTTATATTTAAGTATCATGAAATTACTGAAATCTATATACAAACCTCCTGAGATTTCTTGCTCCAGAATACAGTGGGTGGGGGATGTCCTTGAGCAACACACTGCAATGACACCGTACGTCCTTTAGCGACCACTTGATCTCTTGGACTGATCAGGAATGTTGGAGAAGCTGTAATTACGATAATATTATGATGATATTATGTTATGATGCTAAGATACCGAATTAGAAAATCTGAATTAAACAATTTTTTTTCACAACAACTCTGTCATTAGCATGAAAACTACAAGTATACGAAAAGTGCCAAAACATGGTTAACCTATAATGACATTATACCTATTTCACTTGGTAATGAAACACATTTCTAATGCTTCTGCATGAAATTATTTGTGAGTTTTCAAGATTAGATTTGAAACTTGCAACAGTTTTGACAATTGATGAAAAAGTCTATCTAATCAGCCTTTATTGTGATTAAAATAATTACTGGCATTAAAACTGATAAAATTTAGAATTCAGACAACCAAACATACTTGTGGCAGAAGAAAGAAAATGGTGATATAATACTATGATATGGGTAGAAAGTAGGCTTAAAAAGACAACCATATTGACTTACAAAAGACAACCAGTCTAGCCGTGGCTTGTGTTGACCCGGCTGCGTTTTCTGCTGTGCAGATATAGACCCCATCATCATCTGATTCCACATTCTCTATCCGTAATGTATGATCCGGTAAAACTCGAGCCCTGGGAAATACAACATGACATATAGAATCTGATGAAATTTCATGAATGACATTTACACAAGATTATCATCATCATATATATTCCAATATGGTTTTAAATTCATGCAGAATGCCAAAGTATTTCTGCATATGAATTTCAACATTTTTGTTCCACAATATTAAAAGATATTGTTAGATATTGCAAGTACATGGCAATTAATGGACATGATTATAGCTTTGTGAGTGGTTTTTTTTTTTGAACATTTAAAAATTTGATGAGACAATATGCATTTGTAAACATTGGAGTGTCAGGTTATAGCAAATATGTTTGATGATATTTTGTTCAGATCTTAAATTTACGATTTGATATATCCAGAAATAATCATTCTCCAGGCATAATAATGGTTTAATGGTAATCCTCCCTGCTATTATTTGCTCAATTCCTCCAAAAAGAGTACCAGTGATTTATAGCACATAGACAAAAAGTGACATTCATGCCTAATTTAGTAAAGGTCAAAATCTTTCTATATGTAGAATTATACATATTTCATGGTTCAACTGAGGCAGCAAATCTAAAATGTTATTTGTAGTCAAAGGTAACACATACTTGGAGATAATTGATCATTTTAAGAGGCTGATAAGCCATGTAATTTCTATGTGTTGTGATGTAAGATATTTCTGACAGGGTAAATATTGTGACAGATGTGTATCATACATAACAAATCTAAATGTTTCTCCTTTCTTTCCCTGATAATATAATCTGTTTGAGAAGAGAGGTGGATACTATGGTAAATAAATACTTGGGTTATAAATGTTAGGGGGAAGACTTAGAGATGTGAAAACAAGAAATCTGCTTTCATCACATACTAAAACAGCTGAACATTCACATTTATCTATACATGAAAAAAGAGGCTTCCATAAAAACTTTCTCCAATAACTATCTGAATAAAGAAATAGCTTCTACATTTGTATTTCTTTCTTTGTATTTTACTAAAATATTTCTTATCACAAAAGATAAATTTTCTTTAATAACATTTTTGGGATAGTATTTTAAAGCACACTGCGGCTGCTAGTGGCTAACAACATAGTCATTAGGCTGAAACAAAAATATAACAAGGTTCTGGTTACCAAAAACCAGAATACCTTAACATCCTGACCTAACACACTTTTATAATCAAAAATAGCACATTTTGCAGTCTGGTTTTAAAGCATGCAGTTAAATTTCGATAAAATAATTTCTATCTATTTTGGCATTTTATCAATCAAATACATGTATAATATTATGTCCATGAATTAATATGTGCAGCCTACAAATCTGCATGGAATTTTTTAGAACACTTTACTAGAACAGACTTCCATGACCACTGACTAATGTGAAAATCCTTAATATTAACGGACGGTCAGTGCGATTTTAAAACAAAATCATATTAAAATAGAGAAGAAAAAATACAATGAAATAACTTAAAGAGATAAGACATTAGCAACTAATATCAGAACAATTTTATCATAAAATTCCGAAACTGATTATCTAAGATGAAGATGTGAATCTGTTCACATATAATACTATACCCTCCCAAAACATCAACAACATCCTGTTTATACAAGATTTGATTATCCCTTCTTAAAAGTTTTCATTTTCAAATCTAAGGATACATTCTCTCCATTAATACATCAATCATCTTAGAAGGTTTACTAACAAAAACTGTATACTGTGTTATCAGTACAGAGTAGAAGATGAGTTCCAGCATTTGTTATGTTTTTGTTCCTATCACACTCCCTATCTATCAGGTTGTAATGGGAAAGTTACTCAATAATTTCACTCATAGTGATGCTTTTTATTAAGATATAAACAATATATAACATTACATACTGATAAAATAAATCAGAAAATAGAATATATATAAGACAACATATGTTTGATGTAATTGAGAATACTTCTGATCTTGTATTTGAAACAGAACAACTAGCAACTGTTGTATTAATAGGACTTTACTTTTTACATTTAAATAGATGCAGCTGTAAATCATCTGCTCTTAATTTAAAACAGAATTATCTATTTTAAGTTTGATTTTGAAAAAAGTTTCCAGCTTATATATAAGTCCTGAGATTTTCAAGAACTAATCAGTACTGGTATGGTCTGTGAAACCCACTAGAGTCCCTAGGCCATAGAGCATATACCTAAAGCATTAGGAGACCATCTTCCAGACACTTCCTATTAAATTGTCTATTGTAAACTGGTTTCATCATCATATATTTAAGGGGATACCCGCATATCTACATAAATTATTATTACCAACATATCTACATATTATTTGTATAAAGGTCTGCGCCTGATTGTTCATTGCAGTCGTCTCTGCTGCTTGCAAAAATTTATTTGTAAGGGATTGTGTTCTTAAAGTATGGCATTTCCTTGCAGATTCTGTTATTTGTTCTCTTTACATAACAATAACTGATGTACCATGGGATAATGAACAGAAATAGAAATCATTCTAACAAAATACCAGTATTGGCTTTAACTTATTCAATAATTTACTACATTACAATACCCATAACAAACAATATTCTTAAAAGCTGCAATTCCTTCACATGGTCAACCTATAAACACTGCTTGTTAAAACACATTTCGGGACAGTACAGGTTCCTTTTTGCTTCTGACATGTAAGCTGAGCATGCACTAGGAAAAGAAGGAGAATAAATGTGGCATAGGAGTCATAAAACAATGCTAACAACACCTGCTTCACAGATTTTCCTGTATTCTGCATGCATCTTTCCATGATTATATCATTTCTACACCAACAGTATACTGATCTTGTATCTAACTACCTAACAAACTACCAGAAATTTGGCTCTTCTACTAAAAATGACCTTTTTCTCTTATTATCTTGTTTGTTTCATATACACTTATTTGACCAAATTGCCTTACTACTTTTGATCAGCTGACTGAAAACATTACCAGCTTCATATACATACACTCATTTGACCAAATTGCCTTACTACTTTTAGCTTACTACACTCATTTGACCAATTTGCCATATAACATTTAATTACCAGTCCTACATAATTTACCACCTTTACATACATACATTGTTTGGATTCAATTTTCCTACCTACATATCCCAACTATACCTTCTCCTAAATACCAACTATACCAATACAACTCTTACAAAATTTATATTAGGTACACTGCCTTGACTTTGTTAGTAGGAGTCCTGGACAAATTATGTCTTACTGCAGTGATTTGGATGGCAATTATCATAATTTTGTTCTTTTAAAAAAAGAGTGTTTTTTTTAGAACATGTCAGAAAAAGTTATACTGATTCAGAAACCAAGGAGATGCATCAAGTATAACTGGTAATGTGTATAAATAAGTGTATGAAACATCAGCAAATCAAGTTAAATTCTTGGGGAGACTTAAAATTCTATTTTCCTGGATGTTACATCAGAGGGTTGTAAGGAAGTTTTCATTTGTATATTGGATCACACAAGTGACAAGTTAATTCATCAACAAGAATTTTCCCCACAACAACCTGTCTACTATATCTCATTAAAGATTGCACAGATTTAGAAACACCAATTAATTGCCCCCTTAACAGCCAGATATGTTAACTTTTCATTTCAAAAATAAGCAAAATACAAGATCTCTTGGAATACTTTAAAAGTTGAATATTGTATGTTGTGAAACTTATTTTCTAAAGTAAATAATCAATGTTTCTCAAATAAAAAACATTTCCAGTAAAAAATACAAATGTCTTATATGTCAATTATAAAGTGTGACTTTTTTTCTCCAGAGCAAAAAATGGCGTTTCTCTGTAAATTGGTGTTAAAAAAACAACACTTATTAAGGAGACAGAATAATACAACAGACATTGTGTCTTTTACTGTTTAATTTTTCCTATCTGATTTTCTCCCTTTCTGCTCTTTTCTTCCATTATCTCTTTAACAGACTGATAAAGTTCATGTAAATTTGACTCCTATATTCCAGTAGAAATGAGAGAGAAACTAAACAACATATATCATGTTGTAAATGTACCCAGTACTGAAGATGAGCTGTTAATTCTTTAATATCTGCTTTGAAATCATTATCTACTCTCACACATAATAAAAAATTATATTTTCTAACATAATTTCAACATGTACAAGCATAAGAAAGCTATGTTACAGACCTTTTCTTAAAAAGTTTCAAAATATCACAATTTTTCAGTGTTAAAATTTACATAAAAGATTTCAGGAAGATAATGGTATCTGAATATTATTAGTCAGTAAGTCACCAGTTTTAAAATTTCCAAAAAGACGTAAAAAAAAACTATGTTTTCAATGTGTTCAGACAGAAGGGAACCGTTTCTTCTCCAAAATTCTTTTACTGTAAAAGCAAACACTAATGGGTACCAATAGCTTTTCCTGTTCTTTTATACAATAATGTTTCCTTTCATACAATATGTACCAAAGCAGATTTACAAGCACTGACTTTCTTGAAATTCTGATTTTGGAACTGTTCATTATCAATTCCGGTGATATCTGGATGGAAAATATAAGTAAGCAACAGTATAGAGCCTGGTCAGACTGCAAAGATGTGCATGTTCAGGTATGCCTCTTTACTGATGGCAAAGACTTATAACTCAGTTTCAAGAAACGGAAAAGGTTACCCGTAATATACAACTAGTTTGAATAATACTATGTTATAATCATATTATGTAAAATTGTAAATGATAATAACAGTATTTAGATCTAGGAATTGTTGAACTTATCACTAAAAATTACCTTCCGAAGCTGATGGCTCCATCATGTTTACTCCAGGTCACTTTAATGGGTGGATCTCCTGTTACATCGCAGAAAAACTGGGCATCTGCCCCTTCTTCTACATCTACGTTCTTGGGTAACTTATGAAAAACAGGCACATCTGAAAAATAAAAAAATTTACAATCAATACCAATGCTTTTTTTCTTTCCAATAATTGTTTGTTTCCTTCTAGAAAACAAACCTCCATTTATTTTCAAATCTGTACACATTAGACAAACCTATGTTTAAGAATTTAGAGAGCCACAAATTACGTATTTAAATATGTATAATATATGTGACAGGGTGAGAAAAAATGTGCAGCCTCTTAGAATAATGTTCAGCAGCTCTTCAAAGCATGCCATGTGGCAACTTAAAGTTTTGCCTCCATTAATGATCAGCTCTGAATCATGACATATTTTTATGCAAAAATATACATACATGTATATATATATATAATTTTACTTACCTAGGACCCTTAATTGAGCTGGTCTACTCTGTCGTTCACCACCAGTGTTTATTGCTAAACACATAAACTCTCCTATATCCTGTTTCTCTACTGAATCTATCTCCAGATTGCCTTCCTCTGTGATATGTATCCTATCATCTGTTTGAACAAGTTCACCATTCTTTCTCCAGATCACTTTAGGGTCAGGCTTCCCTCTTGGAGGACTGCATCGTAGTACAACCCTTTGACCAACAGCTGTGGTAGTATCAGATGGCTCCTCTACAAACGTGTCCTTTAAAACTGAAAATAAAATATCACATGGAATTTAAAAAAACAAAAAAGGTACTTTCATGTGTTGAAAGTATATTTTCAGTGCATATATTAAAGAAGTCTCCAATGGTGACTTTACAGTCTCAGATACTTTAGACATAAATTCATCTTCATGAATATTGATATCCATTAAAATACAGTTCGATTTTATAATAAGTTTGAAAACATCAGCTGTTTGCAATTTTACATCACATGCAAGATTATTGTCTTGTATACCTATGTATCTAACCCTATTTAACTATGCTAAATATCTTAAATGGACTTGTTCATTTATCAATCTGCATAGATTCATCATTTATTATTATTTTTGGGATAATTATAACATATATACTGATTGAATAGTGAACAGTACAGCCCATGATCAGACAGCAGGGACATTAGTGCTGTTCATTGTCTGTACTGGTTGCTATGGAGTAGAATTAGTTGCCGCCAGTAGGCTAACCTGTAACATTTTCACTAGAGTCAGCATGGAGATTATGCTTTGAATGAAATGTTTTCTTTTCCATCAAATGTTGCTTTGTAAATAATGCTACATCAATATCATTGTAAAAGTTTTCTGTACTGTAAATGTACTTAATGATACAGTCTATAAGCTGGTCTTATACATGCCGGACTTATACATTATATAATTATAGATATGTTCATATGATGAATGCTACATTAAGTCTCTATAGCCCATCAAATAAACATAGCAGTTAATATGGCGTCAATGTTATTCTAGAAAATCGTTCCCCCTATTATCATTTATATAGTTACAATAGGAAAACTCTACAAGAAGAAAGACTGACTGGCTGTTATATGTATGAGATTATAATACTCTAGAGTTTATCATTTGATCTGTAATTACCAGTCAATAGGCACATATGACCATTGTTCTTTTCTTCATCAAACAGTCCATTAATATAAAAACTCTTCCCAACGAATAGCATTCTTTTGTATCAATGAATACGGAAAGACTTCATCACTAGAATTATAAATACCAAAATAAATAGAACAACAGTCTGTTGTCTGATATTGTCTTTACTATTTTCCTCTATCAAACAGTTTTTGGTGGTGGTATTATAGAATCCAGTCTCTGGGATGACTTTAAGTTAACCTGTACAATGCTGAATTTTGTATAAATATTAGATTTGCCCTGCTTTGATATTACAATTGGTCATAAGTGTTTCTCTAAATATTTAACCATAGCAGCAAATGGTAAGAGAGGGGAGTCAAGACAGGCTGGCCTGGCTCTACACTGCCAGACTATGTCTGTTTTACAAGAGCTCATACTCAAATAGTTAACAACCAGTCACTAAACTTTCTCATAGATTTTTCACATACACACAAAAAAAATCTCTTTGTCAATATAATTTTAAGATATAAGATAACTAATCAGTGATAGCAGATGATTTATCTGTGTTGTAAATATTATATATCTACAGTACTTGAAAGAATTTCAAAGGATTTTTTTATCAAACAAAAGTAAAAACTATTTCAAAGGATTTTTTTATCAAACAAAAGTATGTCCTCCAAAGATTTCATGTCAAGTTCTTAGAAGGATTTACTGCAGATTATAAATATTATCATGATAAATTTGATGGTATTTTGATAATGAAGTAAACTGTTTGACAAATTATAATTGATAACTGATGTGGCTTTTACAAGATTAGAAATCAGTTACATCTCAACAGATAAAAATCTCGCCCTTATAAACTATGCTTAAAAAACCAAGTGATAAACATCAGAAAATAACACAACTATCAGATCTGGGGAAGAAACACACATCAGTATACTCGAACTTCATGTCATTTTTCAAAATAAAGTTTTTGGTAAGAAGAACTTGACAAAGCTTTTTCTCACAGTCTTTAAAATAGAAAAGAGAGAGAGAATCAATCATTCAAAATTTTATGATGCAAAAAGACAAGCCTGTATATAAACACATATATACCATCTATGATAGCCTTTGATAGCGTCTGAAACAAAATCAATACAACTTTGATTTATTGTACTACAGGCAGTCAATGCTTGGCAAAAAAACTATGTGGAAGCCAAATATTTGGTAAAATGTACACAGAAGCCAAATATGTCTATAATTGTTATTAGTTTTTATTGTGTGATCTTGACAACACAAAAAGAATGGTTGGAAGAAGTCTCACACAGTTATTGGCTTTGGTCTCCTGATATTAAGCAGGAACATTTATCTCCCTTGGAAATTGTTCTTAATTTCAATGGTCAATATGGTCAATACATATCTTCACCTATCGATCCAGCATAGTTGTCAGGTAACTGTGACATTGACATTTTACATATTAATTTGCAGTCCTTGAATAGCAATATAAAATTCACCATTCAGTGTAACAAATATTAATATGATTATTGAATCTACACTCTATATAGACATATAGAAGAGAACAATGCACATGTACTAATCATTCCTTCCCATAGAGACATATCATAATACAGTTGATGTTTCCTAGCAAATATTTTGAATACTTCTGCAATAATTTAGATAAGATCAATGGTTTAGATGATGTTCTATCTTATATTTACAAAAGATTTATAATTAATTGTCTGTGTAAAATGCTTTTGTCTATCATGTCAGGCAACTCTGATTAATTACATATATCATAAATTACATACCGGTATATCATAAATTACATAAATGTACATGTATATCATAAATCAATTAACATCTAACATAAATTATAAATCAATTATTATCTGTCCAGAAAAAAGTCCAAATTACAATGTATACAAGTGAATATTTAAATGTTTATTATCAAATCTTAACCAAAAAGCACTAGAAATTAAAGCAAATATCTTTCCTTTAATCAGATATTTACCTTTAAATATACAGGTATTCCAATTAAAGACCCACAGGAACACATGGGTCTTGCGTGACATCACAGACAACAAAATTATTTACTGTCAGATTTGGTCACATTATGTTCGATATTAAAGAGACTAATTAATCTAAAGTTGCTGTTATCATTGCAGCACATGTTGTTGGTTATAAGGTTTTTTTTTAAAGTAACTTTTCAGTAAATGTTTAATATTATTAAGCTATCTAATCTGCTTAAAATATGAGTGTCCTACTGCCAACATAGAAATCAAATAAAAACTGTCACCAGAGATATGTATGGCAGGTTTAATGTTTTCATGAGATTTTGATCTAGGTGCAAAGATAAATTGCTAGAGAGTTAAACATGGTGCTATCTCTTTTACAGCAACCAGACTTCTCCCATAATTATAAACCGGTTCACAATTCCATAGCAATAAGGCAACCATTGGTTACATTTTTGTCATGACTTTTCACAAGTACATAATTTATTATGGCTACCAAACTGCCTATACAAAAATTTCCAAGTGCATATTTCTGGCTTTTTCAGCATTTTTTACAGATGTTGATTAGGGAACGATTACAAGGCAATTACTATCTCCATCTTCAGTTACGAGAGAAATAGAGATGACACATTTATTTCAGAAAACCTTAGTTCGCATGCCAAGGTACACAAAAAACAAGCTCAAGATAGCATCTCACAGTAATGAAAATCTAAATGAATCAGTAACCAGACTTTTTTTGACCTGATGGTAAAATCATTTACAGATACATTTATCTGCTCCTCTTTCACTTTGAAAAACTCTGACACAATTTGGAAATTCTCTTTAAACTGTATTAGTGTACTATTATGCTTATCATTATTGCAATTTGACAAATTGTGGATAGTTTTGAATTTTGTAGACGAAAGATTTTCAAATATTTTAAATGTTTTAATCCTTTGTTCACTGGTGGCAACTGAATAAATCCATGCAACCAGTGCAGACCATGATCAGCCGTCACTTCCGTGCCTTCTGATCTCCACTTTACTCTATACAGTCAGTGCATATTTTAAAATTTGCCCTAAAAATGATGAATGTTTTTGTTGAGATTGAAAAATAGACTTGTAAATAGACAGGTCCATTTAATATATCTAGCATGGTTAGGGATAAAATGATTACTTTTAATATTTATATAGCCTGATGAATTCACAAAAAACTTACCCGCTATTTGTATGTTGGCTGTCCGGCTAATTACCGAACCTTTCGAGTTTGTTGCATTACAGTAATATTCTCCTATATCGGGATGGTTATTCTTAGAATGTATCACACGCAGGAAGAACAATTGTCCATTATCGAGTAACATCCTATGTGAGATTGGGTTCTCCCTATTCGTCTCCACGGGTTTGCCATTTCTGTACCAAGTGATTGTGGGTCGTGGATCACCTTCAGCCTTACAGTTCAAGGTCGCTGGTTCGTTCTTTGCGAAAAAGTCATCTTGAGGGTGTTCCGTTATGCGAGGGTTTGATGATGATGATGACGACTGGAATCCATTTTGGAAATTTGCTGCATTGCGAGCAGGGTCTGCGTTAGCAGAGGGATCTGCGTCAGCTGAAATAATAACAACTTATGTTAATTCTAGATATACATTTTTCCATTCATTTTTTTTTTCAGATAAAAATGTTTTATATTATGATTTATGTCTTGACACTTATCTTACATTAATTAGATCTAATTGAATTGTTTATTGGGCTTTCTTTAGACTTTCTTTGTTTTGTTTGTTTTTGTTTTGTTTTTTTTTCAATAAAAAGAAAAATTGACTAATATTTTGCATAATTTACATTGACTTTTCCTTTTTTTTACATTAATTTATACAAAAATTTATGTATTATTAATTTTGATATGTATCCAAGGGAGTGAACTCCTACAGTCTTATTTCACAAAACCAATCTGTTTTAATGTACAAACCTTGTGAGAGAGATATCCAGCAGAAAATCCAAATACATTTTAATCCAGTTAGAAACATCATCACTCCTGTCAGTTAATTTCTTCACTTTTCTCCTCATATGTTTATTTTATCCATATTTATTTCTCATACATTCACACAAGTAGCAACATATAAAGAGTGTAGTATTAAAAATTCCCACCAATCCTTATACACAGTCTCTAAACGTCCCCTGAGAACATAACTCAAACAGCTTCCTGAGGTTTACCAAACAATCTGTCAAATAAAAAGGTTTTTTTTATAATAATAAATTTATTACAGAGTATTCTTGATCAATTTTTATTGTTCTCTTAAATTGCTATTTGATTAACAACGATAATTCATCAAAATTTAAACACATCATCTCTATGAAAATCAATTTTTTCAAATTATCAGTTGGCAAACCGTTTGTAAAAAAACAACACAAACAAAAAAAAACCTTGCATCGTGAATGCAAATTGTGCGCAGAAATGAATCACTCTTGTCAAAAATTACATGTTAAAAACATGAAGAAAAATGAAGTTCTGTCAAACTTGGAGCAGTTAAGTAATGTGATGTACCTACATCAGTTTCACTGTGTTCATTAATCATAACAGTGTCAATACATGTGTTCTTACAACATGAACTTATTGACATCATGTAATATAGTCCCTTCACCATTGTCAACAACTACCTCATTATATCATTTCTAAAACATGAACATCAATTACAAGATTTTCATTACAAAATAAAAAGGTAGAAATTAGTCCTGGAAACTTTTGTATTACCGGGTTATATGACCAAAATAACTTATACAAGATATAAAAGATAATTTATGAACTTATCACACCCTTTGCATTTTAAATCAAATGCACTTATCACACCCTTTTCCATTTTAAATCCAATCTACGAAAACTTTCACACAAGACATTTTAATGACTTTGTATATTGTTTAAAAGTATAAAAGAATATATTATAAAACACCTTTTTTCCCACATAATCAAAAGAAATATACGAGCTGAAATGCATAGTGAAATGTCCTTGAAAGCTTTGAGCAATTATCTCGCTGCTTTTACATGAAACTGTTGCCTTTAATTGGCCTACAAAATTCCAACAAGTTAAACCAATTGGCAGCTAACACATTCTCTTAATTATAACTTATTAAGTCCATGTCATTTCTAATCAAATACCCATTAAAATGAGCTGTATAATATGTGAGAACTGTTGAAACTAGTCTCTCTATATATACAATGCTGTTAGATTATGTGTCAAATCATACCTTTAATGTCCATTCTAAATAAAATCCTACTGTGAAAATATTTCCATTCTTCAAAACAATAAACACAAATCATGAACAGTTAATGAACCTCTTTTCTATGATATTGAGAAAAATAGTTCTGTCATACACAAAAATGTAAAACCATTTTCCTACATATCTTTTACACCATACAACTATTTTGCAACAACACAGTTATGATTTCAAGTTATATTTCACAGACATGTTGTAAAAGCTTTCACAATGAGAACAGTCTGAGATCATTGTTATACTAGTACAATGCACTTATTAATTAAAACAAACAATTACTGATTGACACACACCAACATCCATGTCAATTACCTCACAGACTTCAATCACTATTATATATATATATCTAGATAATATATATATATATATATATACATTACTGAGTTATCTTTTTATCTTAAAATAATTACTTTCTGATACATACTACAGGTTATATGAAGCTATTATGATAACTCAGTTATCAGATGTATATATCATTTTATACCTGCTGATAAAGATAACATCATTACATACAAAATGTATCTCTCAACCTATTCAATTATTGTATTCACCCTCATCCATCATAAATGCTAAACTATTTTATCAATTGGTATAGACGAATTGATTTACAACCACTACATCAATGTTATATTTCTATGCATTCTTAAACAAATGAGATGTTGTTTTTATCTTAATTTATATCAGATTTATCAATGTGTCTGATCTATGGTCATTATATAATGTAGCATTAGTGATGTAATATATTGTAGATGGATGCACTGAATGTGGCCATTATGATGCAGTTGTGTAAACATTAGTACTTAGTGCCACTTTATGTCACTGACTGCCACTTCAGCATCACTGAACAACTTCACCACTAATCAATGATGGTGATCACTAGCCTCTAATAATTATTATTCTTGTCAATTATATCACATATGTAACTCATATAAAATTATAACAATAACTTCTAAAAATTTGACACAAATATAATCTAAATATATAATTTTATTATCATAAATATCCTCAAAAATGATTTATTTTGTACTGAATGTCATGCATTTGTAACCTTGGAAAAGAATATGGAATTTTGTACAAACTTATTGTTTAATCCTAAAATATTTTGGATTTAAAATTACATTAATAAACCCATCAGCTGTATTTAATGAAGTTCATTATAATTACATTATTATAATTGTACAGGCACTTAAACTTAAATTTCTTACATCATTAGGTTTAGATCCAAGGCACCTTTATAACACAAAACCCACAATTATTATATGTTCAAAATCCAAATACTGTTTGAGATTGTAGCACTAAATTCTTTAATGTTTGTAACTAGTGTTGCACACTTAGTAAAATAATATTTTGTCATGTTATAAAGCATACCTTGAAAGTTATCACACCTAATAACAATGTTAAAATTTGCCTGCAGTGATCTGATCATCCATCAATGTCTAAACCTCTATACAGTCGTACATACCACCAGCTGGCACCCCGTAGATACCACCATACTGTCCATACAGTTATCACACTGTCCACTTACAACACTCTCACCAACAAATGTTGTTCATATACAGTGTGGCTTCCTTTTGCACAAAGTTCTACATTCATTTCCTTTGTTTATATCACTATACACTGATCAACATGAATCCTTTTTTCCTTTTGGTACAATAAGATAAAATAGGAAACCCTTTTAGCTCTAGTGATATTTATAACGGCCCTAATGCCACCAGCTTGAACATTCATGCTATCTGACTTAAAAGCTCACCATCATACTGTTGGTTACTCAATTTTAATATTATCATTTTATGTATTTTGTTATTATTGTTACTAAAACCAGAGACATAGTTATCTATGTCTCTGCTAAAACCCCTTATATAATTAAGGTACAATTAAATGAATTATTCAAAAGTCGTTTTTAGCCACAGTCAATTACACAAGGTATGACAAGAATGATTTTTTTTTTCAATGACTAATCAATGTATTTCACTTTCATAACAATAAATGGCCTTTTTTTCTAAAAAGATAAAAAAGCAATATGTAACATTAAGCAAATATTTTCATGTTTTTTATATATTACTCACAAAATGTTTTCAAAAAGGAATACTTTGTATAATGAAATAAAAGTGCGGGACATTATATGAAACAAGAGATGGTAATACAGCTGGGACCGGTATCTATTGCAACAAGTCCCTACAACAGCAGCTGTAAATGGCAGTTTTCTCAAGTTTCACAAACCATTTGTGTGACATAACATAAATTATATCAGTCTTACAACATCATCACAAATACTAAACTAATATTCATCAATTATTAACAACAACGATCTGCTCGGCCCGATTATTTATTCTCATTTCCCTCCAATACATTTTCATCATGCCCACATAAAACGAGAATAAAATTCATTTAGCGAAAGTTTATTTTACAGACTCTTAGACTCGGTACACGATAAACGATGTGCGGATGACAGAGTATTTTGCCTCCTAAATATTTCATAAAACCATTTAAATGTGTGTAAGTAAACACAATTTCATTTATTATTCAACAGCTATCAGATATAAGCCAATTTCTACGCCATAAAACACTCAATTACAGTATTATTTGCCGAGAGTATTAAAAAGCGATTTTAAAAAGCATTCAATTTGATCCACCAAAAACTCATTCATTACACGATAATTATTGTTTTGAATTAAACGAGAATGAATGAAGCCCAGTAAATCTGCCATAATTTCATTCACTGTATATCTATGGCAGTTAAATTAGTTTTTTAAATAATTTTTAACCATTACGCAAAATACCTGTCCATTGAGCATGCTATTTCATGATATAGAACAGGTATCACAAAAGCTATTTATACAACAAAAGAACGCAGCTTTCTTGTTTAGAATAGAGGAGCAAAGAAACCAAAGAAATGGTTTAAACTGCTCTAGGACATTTTTCTTTATCTGCTTTCTTTACCTTACAAAAAATAATTTCTGTCTTATATTTTCTCCACATAGAAAACAAAAAGCTGAACAAAAAAAAAAACAAAAAAAAAACAACACTTTTTTTTTGTAAAACTGGCAAATTTTTTTTAAAAATTCTTAATACTATTTCTCTTGATTTTGATGAAAAAGGAAAAACTTTAAAATAAACACAAATCCAATCACGGTATAAACAACCTACCATCCTTTCATAAAAATAAAGTTTTGCAACAATGTAATTAATCACGTTGAAATGTTTCCAATTAAGGTAGAATAGTTACAGCCATTCTTCAAGTGTCTATTGAAATTTTATTATCACAGTAAAGTGTTAAGTCTATAATTGAAATAACCTAATCCAATACTGAAAAAATTAACTTTAATTCAAAACTAATCCTGAACTTTAAGTGGCTACAGCTCTACGCCAAACCTTCATTCTTAATCTTTTTATACTTCATATTTTAATCTTTTTAAATTCCTTTCAAATGCCTTTTTTCATACCGTGGACATACTGTCTGGTGCCTTAATGTTATTATTTCCTTTTAAAACAGTCAGCAGTATTTTTGCCTTTATATGGCTTTTAACACTTGTTTAATCATTGATAAATTGGACAGTTTTTTTTAATCATTCTGAAGCCATTTTTAAGATTAAGCCTTAATAATGCTTTCATTTTTTGGCTTTTTATGAAAATGGTTTTGAGCTAAATATGCGGTTTTGAGGCTATAGCAAATAAAAATTATCAAAACAACATCAACAACATGTACAAAAGAGAACAATGGTCAACAAAATTCATTACATAGCATTAACTAATGATTTGTACATAAATATAAGTGAGCAATTTGCTATATTCAATTAAAAGAAATAAGTATACGCTCATTCTCAATAAAACACAGCATTTGATGTTCCACTGGGTAGCTCTTATACGAAGGTTTTTCTTGAGGTCAAAATGTCGTTAGAGAGGTGGCTGCCACTTTGTCTAATAGGGACACTCTCAGTTTTACATTTCTATCTGTTATTTTTCTTTTACAAGTACCATTAATGCCCTAAAATGTAACATACGTTACTGTCGCCACCTAGAATTTTCAACTTTGAAATTGTGTTTCAGAAAAATAAGTTCCAGAATAAACGAAACATGTGCAATTAGTCATTGATGTGTGTATATGCACTTTGATTATTGGTTAAAATTATATTTGACTGTTAAAATCTCATTGGTATAATGAATGATCAAATGTCGCCAAATGCATATAAATAAATAGTGACAAACCTAAAACAATAAGAAGTGAAACCCAAATTACATAATTGAATCGATGCATGCTTAATAATACATCATATATATAATTATAAGTAAAAATAAGCTTGCAGCCTCTCAAATATCATTCTATTTTCGGAAATTTTCATTTTTTATTCAAATCTTTTCAACAGCACTTTAAAAAGAAACATACGTTACCATTATTTAAGAGCCAATCCATTCAAAGAAGAATCCAAACAAGAAAGAATATTAACATGTGTGTAAACTCTGATATATTAACCACAAATTTTGGGGCTTAAAAAGGTTTTTTCGTCATTTTTAAAACCATTTCCCCAAAGTAAAAATGAAACATCGTTTAAAAAAAATTACGTTATCAACTTTTTAAAGTAAATTTATCAAAAAAGGGAAAAAATTGAAGTCGGCCGATATTCAACATTAACTTCTATTTGCATTTAAGTAAAATTTTTTTTAACTTTGGTTGTTTTTATTTTTTAAGTAAAAACCAGTAAACAAACGTTTTCTTTTTTTCAAAAAGGGCTTTTATTGTTTACACATCATATATAAAACATAAAATCGCAATTTTTTGACAATAGAAAGATGTGGGCATTTGTTCCTAAATAAAAAGTATTTTAAAATGTTTAAGTTTAAAAAATTTGTGATAAAAGTTCTAAATAAAGCGGTGTGAAAATACGTTTTCTCCACTTACAATTCAACAATTTTTGAAAATTAAAGATAAAGTTGGGATTAGCATGCCTGTTAGTAACGGTTACCTTGTATTAGATGTAAGAAGACACAAAATTGTTTTTACAAAGGAAAGATATGTTAATAATATGTTGATGTACCAGCAGAAATGTTAAAAATATATTACACGATATTGATGTTCTCAGCAACAACTAATTCGTTTCTGCAAAGAGCTTATTGGCCGTATTTCATTCTATATATAATAATGTTAAAATAATAACCATAAATATAAATTATTTTACAAAAAATAAAATTGTTTTCCCAACCTTTACTTGCATTTGAATAAAATGAAACATACGTGACATCCTATATGGGGATAAATATCGAACTGTTTAGTACTAAATTTTCCAAATATTAAGAAAGTGGAAAGTTGAATATTTTGAGAAAAAAAATTGCTAATACAAAAATTGTGTTTGCATTCGACCTCTCATATATTATATATATGATATATATCCTTTGAATGAAGACATAAAATAATCATTTTCAAAATTGACTATTTTTGCTTTCTACGAATATTTAACTTTGAAGAAATTGACTGAAAATTAGCAAGGTACCCAACTTCTTTGAATTTTCCTGGTTAGAAAAGTCCCTCTAGATAGAGAATTTACAGATTTTGATATATTTTACAGACATTTGTTATTAATATGCAGCCAATATGTTACATTATTAGATCTGAAATCTACGTTACCGGAGAAATACAGTGTCATTACCGAAATAAATGCCATCCTGTTATATCATAGTTTCTTGTTCAAAATATTTCTGGCAAACTTGCAAAATACCCTAAACATTTACTTCAGCGATAAAAAATGACACAATGACAACATCAAATTTTTAATATTTTTCAACCTCAAATGCTTTATTTTATTGAGAATGGGCGTCAATTAATTGATGGGTTTTTAATGGTCATGTACTCATCCCTTTCACCTTTCAATCCTGTCAGCCTACATCAAAATTCATTACACCATTGTTCAAATGACGCTCAAAAAAGCAGGAACAGAGCTGCAAAACTGATAAAGATATATTGTAAAATATGTTTTCATCATAATCATTTAACTCGCTAAAAGATTTACTATACGCCTGATTCATCAAATGCTTCCCCCACAACTTCATCAAACATTTGAAGCTTTCAACATCTTAATCTAATTTTAATCTGATTGATAAATGCAAACAGAATATTTGTAATTTAGTCATTTCTTTCTACAAATCTCTTTCATGTCAACCAAATTCGTTACAAAGTACACGGTTATTGTGAAACGCAAGAAAAATGTCAAGATTTTCGGAGAAAATGCTAGTACAGAACTATGGAACCATCAAGGAAATTTCTCCAATATTGATTGAAGAACATCTTAAAATTGTGTGACCTGGGAGTATAAGACTGTACAGAACAGTTTCTCCGATATGCCCCTCTCGTTTTTAGACTGCCTTATAAATAAAGACGATTGCATAAAATGGAAACATATCTGGAGGGGAAACAGAGAACGTCTCGACAACAGACACATCCATACTCATTAATGAAACGGCAACTATTGACCAAACTACATAATCATCATTGGCACATACGCACTTTTCTTCTCATTTGAAGAAAATCATTTCGTGTTTTCACATTCTTTTTGCTATAACAGTGCCAAATGTTCAAGAATACACAGATTTTTTCCTATGAACTGCTGAGAAAATTGTTCAACTTCATATTTCTACTCATTTTTATAATTCAAAATTGTGTATTTATGTAGATCAATAGAAGTTTGCTGATTGTAATTCCTACACGAAACTTTGTTGGATAGGAAAACCACCACACTATAAAGGTCATACACCTCTTCATGCATTATTTCAGACACAAGCATGCACCTGAGTAGAAACACCAACCTTCTGTAAGCCAGCTAGATAGCTTCCTCACATGAAAAAATCAAAGGACCCCAACCAGATTCCAACTCACAGCTGTAAGGGGCAAATGATTTAAAGTCAACTGGCCATGGAGGCCCCTTATTAAACATTTGATACAAATATATACAATATATTCTATCATGATTCATAGTATATGTCTAAAGTTAACAGAAAAAGTGTTTTACGAATATTTTCCAAACATAATTATGTCGCCACAAACAAATGTGACACTGACCCTATCCTGATGATGTCAATCACAACTTTGCTGAATAAAGTACTTTCAAATAAGTTTTTTATTGATCATTTTAATACAATCATGTATAGCCTGTTTTGTTGTTTGAATGCCCAGGTATTTCATCACCTTATTAATAACCTCCATATTGAAAACCCAAATGTTACTTGTTACTGTCACAGTATGATATATCCTGATAATGAAAATATAGTGTTAGTATTATACCATTTTTGTTTGTTTGTTTGGGTTTTTTTTCAGTCACATTGGTACTATAATGGTCATATGGTGACTTGCCAGCTACATTAGTAAAGAAAGACCTATAGTTCCCATTCAGGAACAAGCTGGTACCTAAGTTAACCAACTAACCCTCATGAAAGAATTAAAAACTTCCACCCACAATTGTGATGGACAAGTAATTAAAGTCAATGACCTTAACCGCTGGACCTTAAGGCCAAACAAAAACTACTCATGAAGGCAAAGGTAATTTGCTAAATAAATAATTACAAAAATGGTAAACATTATAACCACATCCTGAACATTATTTGTTTATTTACACCCCATATTTTCCCAGCTTCAAATATCATAAAAGTACAAATGCACACAGTCTACTGCTTTGTTTCCATTCATCAAAAACTGTGGTCAAGTGCTTCTTACCATGATCTGATATAATCCAAAAATGTCACGATTGTTTTGAAGTAGCTCTTATATTTGTCATAAAAAAATATTTCCTATTTTATAAATATATCTTATTAAGCTTATTATATCAGTATCAATAAGGAGTAAACTTTCGTATCAGTTCATTTAATCAAGTTCACTTCCTAGCCAGCGTCTCATTAATTCATTCTAATTAAATTTCTTTAGTTTACTTCCCTTACACTGAGACTTTAGCAACAGATCTTTGACAAGATGGCTGCTTGGTATGAACTTAGAAAGAAACTCTTAATATCCTCTCACATTAGTGTAACCCACCAACAAAACTTTCTTACATTCACTGGCAATTACTAGTCATATCCACTAACAATAGTTGGTAATAATTTAATAACTGACAATAGTCATATCCATTGAAAAATAATGTGGTTATAACCACTGCCAATAACTATTCTTATGATAACCACTGCCAATAACTATTCTTATGATAACCACTGCCAATAACTATTCATATGATAACCACTGCCAATTACCCTACTGTTCATAACCACTGCCAATAACTATTCTTATGATAACCACTGCCAATTACCCTACTGTTCATAACCATTGCCAATAACTATTCCTCTGATAACCATTGCCAATAACTGTTCATAACTACTACCAATAACTATTCATAACTTCTGCCAATAACTATTCATTACTACTGCCATTAACTATTCATAACCATTGCCAATAACTTTTCATAACCATTGCCAATAATATTCATAACTAGTGACAATAGCTGGTCACATAAACTGTCTAGAAGATCTACATATATATTGTTTTAAAATTTGAAACACATGGAACATGTCTTTAGAATTTTGTCTGCAGGGTTATTAAGTCTGTAGACTTCAAACAAAGAGTTATTGGTTTTGGCAAACCGAAAACTGTTGATAGATTTTAAACACATTTTCTAACATTGAGCATTCTTCCATAGATGTATCAATAAACCCACATGTTCTATCTGTGTGGGCAGGAACTGTCTACACTGACTTTAATTGTACATGAAGCTTTTACTTGTTATTTTAAATATCACTGACACAGATACAAAGTAAAAGACAAAGATACAGTAACAACTCAAAGATTGTACTTGAACTATGTACACCATCATATTGTGATGATTACTATGATTATTCTTCACATACTACACATACAATGATTTTTTTGTTGTTGAAACTTTCCTAATCAATTTTAACTCATGCATTAGTTGACTGATTGATAGATATACAGTAATATTATCGCAATAACATATGTCATCATATAAAAATATCTACATTATCATCGCCACCATCATCACAATCATCATCACCACCACAATCATCATCATCATCATTCATATCTCAAATTAAGTTGTATCTATGTTGTGAATGAAACTTATAGTTTTGAATATTCAATCCATAGACAAAAAGCTTTCATCATGAATTATAAATAAATAATATTATATAAATTCAAAAGGTAAGACACACAAGCCTAATACAAACTTTAAGGTAAATATTTAAGATGTAATATCACTGGTATGAGGCCCTAAGAAAGGCAGGATATCCCGGATATCATAGTATTGATTGGCTGTATGCATAGGATGGCTGTACTCATACTGTATCATATTTAACAAAAATCTGGGAAATAAAGTTAATTTTGAAGAAATATTCCTCAACATATCATGAACTGGTAATTGAGCGCTAACTGGTTATATAAGTATTCTATGACCAGATGTTATGATGTAGTTATATATTTCCATAGAAACTGTTGGGATTTGTTGTCACCAATATCATATTTAGAGAAAATCATTACTTTATTATGGTCAGTTGTTTGATTGCTTTTCACACATCGCAGGTATCTGTTGATATGACAATATTATGATCTGGTGAATGCTGGCATCCATTTACACCATCAGATACTGGGTTTTTCAAGTATTATATAAAACACTCCCATATCGGAACATGGATCTACAGGTAAATTAACAGTTGACAACCACATATTGTCTACAACAGAACATACTTTAAGTTAGTCCAATATATCAGACGTTACAAGCTTGTTATAGTTTATGGTGGTCAAGCCTACTAGTATCATTGAAAACCATTCCAAACTTTTGAAAAAAAGATTTTTTTCATTACTTGGCATTGAAAATAGAGGCACTGACAAATAAAATGATAACAGACAAGCTGGACAAGTTCATTTAAGAAATTCATAGGTTAAGGGTTATAATTTTTTTCAATCTCACGGTATTTTAATTATTTGACAATAAAATGATATAACTTCAAGCATTTGATTAACTCTACAAATATCATCATAAAATTTGTTCACACCATCTAAAATCTGAAAATCCACAAATTATAATTCCTTCAATCTGGCACAGTATGATTTAATATGATTTTATGTGTTAGTTTATTAAATTTTGATGAAGGATTGTGAAAACTGTGATGTTTTAATCAGCATTAAATAGAGAGAACCGGGAGGAAAACTGAGCTTCTGAGAATTTACAAGCAGTTTAAAATGGGTATCATGTGTGTATACTTTAACTCTGATTTATTATTTCATGTTTTCTAATCTTTAACCCATAGCATGCTTAGTTTGTGTGATGCTACACTGAATTTTGAACCTGTCCATTGTTAATAAGAGAGATTCTTTATCAAAATATTAAAGTCTATATATGTGTAGTCAACTAAGTTTGTACCAACATTAAAATAAAAGTTCTTGTCTGAAATTTTGTCAGCTTTTAGCCAAACTGGCAATAAGGTACTTTCAATAATGGTGAAATTATAGGTCTTCTATTATGCAAAATGCAAAGTTCTCCAAAGAGGCTAAAACTAATTTACATTATATAGAAAAAGTATTGTGTTTCCTTTAAATTGATAACGTGTTTCAAACCGGTTTGTCTTGTTTCATTTATATAAAACAAATTTTTAGCATACATAAGTTGATGTCTGATTGTTGAAAACAAGATTATTACGAAAATATTTGTGTTTAACATGCAATAAGATAGCTGTTCAGACAAACAAATTAGGACAAAAAAAAAAGTTTCACAAATTATACCAGTAATGTTATATTCTCAATGCTTAACAAGTTGTTTTATTAGCCAGTTACATTAAAGAAATACAATACTAAAATAGCTAGTGCATCAAATATTTGCTAAACAAAAAGGTATTTCAACCCCAGGGGACAAATTTACCTGTCCGTAACTGACACTGTACACATCCCCTTTAATTATACTGCTTAAACAAGGAATAAATAACTCCGCATTTTTTTCATTAAATTCGTTTTTCAATATTTTCATTTCCGCTGTACAATTCTACTAGTAGAGGATCAATAGAGAGCTTGTTTATCTTGATGTTATAATTTGGTCAATATCAATTAGTGAGCTATTTAAACGCTTCACAATATTTGAGCCGTGTCATGACAAAACCAACATAGTGGGTTTGCAACCAGCATGGATCCAGACCAGCCAGCGCATCCGCGCAGTCTGATCAGGATCCATGCTGTTCGCTATCAGTTTCTTTGCTTGTTATAGGGTCTGTAAGCGATTAGCATGGATGCTGATCAGACTGCGCGGATGCGCAGTCTGGTCTGGATCCATGCTGGTCGCAAACCCATTATGTTGGTTTTGTCATGACCCGGCTCATTTTATTCTAAAGCTATGATTCTATGTTGCTATCTGTTATTATATTGTCAAACTTTAATCACATGTCGCTATTGGTAACTAAATCATATCATTTAAATCATTAAAATGCACTACACCGAATTGTTTTAGCTGACAAAATCATTTAAAAGGCGGTTTTAATGTTATTTTAATTACGCAACATTCAAAAAATATTTTCTTCTAATTGTTTTTAGATACCAAACGAAAATAGATTAATTCAAATAAGAGGAAAAATCAAATTGTATTTTAGATAAATAAAGTGTA
Source organism: Ruditapes philippinarum (assembly GCF_026571515.1). Taxonomy (NCBI): domain Eukaryota; kingdom Metazoa; phylum Mollusca; class Bivalvia; order Venerida; family Veneridae; genus Ruditapes; species Ruditapes philippinarum. The sequence continues at coordinate 135,023 of NW_026866106.1, read as the reverse complement.
TTACATAAAATAATTCAAAATAAAAAAATTAAAAAAATAAGATATATACATACTGTATATCTAAGATAATATATAGACAGAATATACACGTGTTAAGCTTGAAAAAACTGTGAATTCTTCTCGAAGTCTCGAGTTAATTCCAGCGGGAAGTTAAATGAAAGTAAGTAAGTAAGTTGTGTGCCTGTTGACATTCAACATAAGATCTTAATTGAACCCCTGAGTATACATGTTCTCTCAAACCGTCACTTAACTTTCCTTAACCATCAAATTTTACTTGTCTGAATTTGTCTTTTAACTTTTTAAAATTCTATCGGTACTGTCTAAAACAGTATGATGGCCTTTCCGGTATTCATGTCAACGTTTTGTTTTTATCAATATTAAATTACTATGTATAATGAGAATACCAAATGATATAATAAAGTTGGAATCAGAATTCATTTCCATAAATTTTGTACTTTAAAGCTTAAATTGCTTTAATTTCTGAAAAATCTCTTGTTATCCAAAATTTTAAATTTGATAGATGAATTAGTAATTTAATAAGTAATTATAAGCATCATTAAATATATTAAATATAACAGTCTGAATCTATTTCAGGGCCATTCCGCAAAATCTGTGATACGTATAAAAATATCAGTTTTAAAAACTTAAGAATCTTTCAAATAATTGTTAGAAATAAAACTTATGTAAATTTTGGCAAAATCTAATTTGTACCCCAGATAAAATCATGTAAATCTAAAACTGTATTTTATATACATTGTATATATATATTTATACATAAAATATCAAGAATGTTTAAGTAAGAAATAACTTTCTGAAGTGGTTATTACACAATCAACATCTCATGTAATATATAACAACATACATGTAACAACAAATCTATGCAGAATTAACAAGTATAAACCTAAAATTGTCAAGTTTATAAATTTCATAAACGCTCATTATTCTTTTTAGCCAAAAATTTACAAAAGTAGTTTGAATATTAAAACACATTGATATATAAAATATAGATATGATAAAATATATATACAAACTGTTTATATTGTGATTTTACTCCAGTGGTAACATCCAATAATTTACACTAAGGTTTGCTAGTGTGTGATAATGTATCCAGTGATTTATATATCAAACTATCAGACTCAATTACATCCTTACTTTCCCACATACAACAAATATTACATCAATAGATAGCCTATCTCAATAATGTCTCAACACTCTATTTAACATCCATTCAAATAAAGTTACAGGGACAAATGCATGAATGTAAAAAGTGATGTGCTTAAAATACCTTTTTCTAAATCCACCTTTATATATCACACAGTAATTTTTGAATATGATTGTTTTATATGTAGATATGTTATTGTACATCCACTGTCAACTATAAGGTTATATTTTACATGCTGTTATTTTCTCTCTGAGCTCAACAGACACCCTACTATTCAAACTGCTGTTCAATGAACGACTGACTGACAGATTTGTGTGAAATGAACATGGATCCTTCTCGACCAATCAGATGTCTGCATTTTCTCACAGGCCAATTTGTGCTGTACAACATTTTTCCAACTGGAGTATTGAAGATATTATGAGTAAATGAGTTTTAAGACCTACCAATAATAAAAGCTATTTCTCCTTTTCACAAAAATTTTATGTTATAAAGGCATAAATGTCCTTCGACAACTTAAGCTTATTACTGAGCTGGATAATTTTATGGTTTAAATACCGAAACCAATATAACTATTACTTTTAAACCACTCATGCTATATATGCTTGAAACATTTTAATTTCCAAAGAAAACAAACATTTGGGTTGAGGATTGGGCATCTTACATTAGTCAGTTTTCTTAGCTGTTTTTACACTGACTTACTATATTTTGATTATTTTAAATATCTTCATTCAATATGTCATTTTATGGGCATGAATACCTTAAACTTAAAATATTTACATTAAACTTGCGGGGAATTTTAGAGAAAATTTAACTCTAAATATTTACACTAGTTCAAGATTTCTTCTGTATTGCAAATCAAAATAATAATGAAATTAAATATTAAAAATTTGAAAAACCGAGCAGACGCCTTGCATTTAAAAGTTCTGGCACCATATTAATAAGTCCTATTTATTAAATTTAACTTGGCACATCCTCATACCGAATTCTGTACCACATTTTCTGGTTACCTGCAGACAGCAGGTCAAAATATAAGGTCATATAATGTACTCATTGTTTTCTAACAAACAATTTACCAGGGCATGTGTAGTGCTGTTAAAAGATGTGACCCCCCACAATGATTCTTAAAACAGATCTGCAACATGTTTAAACTTTGTAACAGGTATTACATATTAATGATATACAGTCTTCATTCATAAAGTGTATAAATTTAGTAACTTTGACATTAACAAATTGGCGTCTATGGCCAAGTGGTTAAGGTTGATGATTTCAATCCACTTGTGCCCTCACTGCTGTGGGTTCAAATCCTGGCATGGACTTTGGATTCTTTTATGCGATAAAGCTATCCAGCTAGCTTACGACAGTGGCTCTACTCAAGTGCCTTTTCCTACAGAAGGACACCTAAATTCTTCCTCCACAAGTAAAGCTGTGGAAAGTCCCCATATGACTTTTCCTGTGTTGGTGTGACTTAATTAAAACCCAACCAACAAAAAAAAAACAACAACATTAACAAATATTTTGATTCAATCTGAAATATTTCTCATATCAAGTATAAATCAATTTATAAGTAAACCAACCCACACGAAAAGTGACAAATATATCCTAAATATAAATATATATTTTTCTTTGGTTAGACTAGTGACTGCAGGACTAATCAAACATTTAAAAATGATTTTAAGATTGCAAGATAATCATTGAGAGCTTTTGGTACAATTCCTGATTTTCTTGCATGCATCCGCAAGTGTAATACACTAGTATCACAATCTTCTTAAAATTGCACTGAGGTTTGTGCCAGCTTTATGGTATACCTTTTACAATCCTGCATCATACTTTTGTACAAAATGAGAATAATCATCATGGGTGTTTACTGAATTCCTTCCTATCAAAATTAAAATGAAGACTTTATTGTCCCATTACAAAATTTTATAAAGGTGTGTCCAACAGTACCTCGTTAAGACTGAAACACTAAAATTAATTATTTGATGTAAAAAAACAACACTGACCATAATGTTATCTAATTGAATAAACACTTCATATAAAACATGTCAATTTTCTGGTTTCACTCGCAAAATATTGAAATAAAGAAAATAACAGGAATTAATTAGTGAAAATCTTTTATTAATTCAAAATTAAAGACATAATAAATCAACTGAATTAATCAAGAAGACAACATGAAAGGAACATAAAATGGAAGGTTTAAACAGGATTACATGCCAAAGTTCTTATATGGCTCATATTTTAAAAGCAAAGCTTCATTAAAATTTAAAAAACACAACAAAAAATCAGACTTGCATGTTACTTCACAGACACACACAGGAAAAAGGAATTTTTATTATTTAAACAAAATAAATTTGGTTAATGATATCAAAGAGGTATTCTTTATAAAAGATGCTTTAACAATTTTTTTTAATTTTTTAAGCATCATAAAAATTATGTTCTTTTGGGATGGACTCTTGTTTGATCACAAGTGTCAGTCTTTTTTCTCTTTTTCTTTTTTTAAGATTCTGCTCAACAGAAGTGTTTAGAAGCCAGCTGCCCCCCTTATCACACTGTTCAAATCAAGGCCCCAGCAAATCCTTACATAATGTGATATCATTTTAATACTTTGTCAACACAACACAACAAAATCACTGGCTAATTACTGTCTCAACTGCAGCCTTTTATCTGATACAGATCACACTTATCAAGCTCCCAGAGGACACAGAGTCCCTAAAATGTTGTCATAATTACCCCCCTTTATCATTTTTAAAATCATCAATATCTAATCATTGAATGTAAGCAGGTGATTGTAAAATAATTGCCAACAGTTGAGATTAGTGTGATAAGTTATTCACAGTTTATATCTGTACATGAAGAGCTAAACAAATCCTGTCCAAGTCATTATTGAACAGTATTATGCAAATTTGGCAAGATTTCCGCTATTCTAGATATTTCAATAAATATTTGGTTAACAGTTTTCTGTTTGTTTATTCTGCTTATTTAAAGGGTTTAATGGAGTTTAAGTGTATACAATAATGTCCAATAGATATCCTACAATTGTCTATAGCACCAGATAAGATAATAAATCAAAACATGAATGATCACATGTTCATGTCCTTCACAATTAAAATTTAACATTGTTCTATTTCTTTTCTTTTTTTCTTCCTTTTTTTTTCTTTTTTCACCGAGTTTTGTGTCACATACAGCCAAATGTCATCTTTGAAGTAATTCTAACTTACATGTTGAATGCAGACTTCTAATGCCTTTATGTGCATTACTTTAAGACGTTTAAAAGGGAATACTGCAATTTTTTTCAGATTTACCTATGTAAAAATTTGCAGTAGCGCTAGAAACCTCTTTAAAATTTATAGTCCTACAATACTTTCATAATTAGACAGCTATAGCTGACATTGTTATGTTATAAAATTGTTTACTTAAAGGAACTCCACTGAGGTTTATAAGCCTAAAAACATAAAATCTTAATTTTTCACGTAGATAAACATGAGCACTTAAAACAGAAACATAAATAAGATATAATTAAGAAAAATATAAGAAATATATTAAAAATCGTATGTCTGAGCTAATTTTAGTCTGATTTGAGTGAAAAGCGTTAACGCTTTTCAATTTTGGGTCATTTTTCACTATTATAATAATTATTCTGGAAAAACGGAGTGAGCTAATGATCTGAAAATTTGCACATAAGTTATTGGTATAGATCTAAATCAAATGGAGTAATAATCTCAAAAAATTATTTCCAGTTCCGTCATGTAAAAAAACCTCAGTGGAGTCCCTTTAATAGGGGAGAAAGTGCATTATGTAACAATCAGGTTACCTACAGAAACCCACTGAGTATCCTGGTCAGCTACCTGCTTGTACCTTTGTTTTACAGTGGTTTATAATGGGCCATGTTTTGTGACAATTCACAATACCACCTTTTACATTCTTGTATGTGTGTGTTTTATATGTACCCATGCTCTTAAATTTTTTGTTTGGATGGTTGAGCAGGCACTACTTTCAAATCACTTGCCCCGAAACTGCCATGAGTTCAAATCCTACCAGGGACTTTGGTATCTTTCATATGAGGAAGTTATCCACCAAGGCAATTTGTTCTACTCTGTTGCCAGTTGCCTCCTGCCAATGGGGCCTGAAATCTACAGTGTCAGCGTGATTTCAAACTCAACGAAAAAAAAAAAATATTTTTAATTCTTCATTCAATGTTCGTAATTTCTTATTTACACACTATGTGTCAATAGATTTATATATGATCTGAGATGAAAATATTAAGTGTAGCTGTGTTAAAATGATATAATCTCGAAGATTTGTAACACCTTCTTGTTTATACTAGAGATAATCTATCCAAACCAGATCACAGGGAGATTATTATTGTTTTATAAATTGTGGAATTATACTAGCTGACAGTTTATATAGAAATATAAATAACATTAAAGAGGAGTAAAGAAGAGATTATGTATAACAGTGGCATACTTGTCACCTGCTATACAATACCTGATATAATAGTCAATATTTGGTCGTTCTGAGTCATTTAGCAAAACTCTCAAATATTTGATTTGCAATTTAGAGTTTGTCAGTCCATAAAATACGTTTGTTTAATGACTTAATGAATATTCTTCCATCAAATGTTTTAGAAGAGCAAGTACTCTGCACTTGCATGAATGAATGGTAAACAGATGCATTTATTCTTTACTTTTAGGTTTCTCTCAGAATAATCACAAACACATGTTAAAAGATTACAGATAAATTTATAAAACTATTTATTGAAATCACAAATTTCTTGCCTAATACTTCAGTTTAAACATTTAAATTTTTTTAAAAGTCATCCATTACAAACAGAAATGTTTGACAAAGTAAAAAGTCATGTAATGTGATAATAACAAGAGCTGTCCGTAAGACAGCGCGCTCGACTTTTTTATTGCTTGCCAATAAAAAAAGTTTTTGCAGTAAAAGGCAATACAAGAATCTCTGTATTTTTAAAGTGAACAATGGCCATGAGCATTAAGATATTTAGTGAAGAATTATTTTACTGAATTGTGTGATACCCTTGAACACTGCAGCAATGTTTATATGACATAATTTATGGTAAAGTGAACAAGTGGATAGGAATGAATTTTTTTAGATTTTTTAAGTTTTTTAGTGCTTGCCTATAATACAAAACATTGACAGTTAAGGGCCATAATTCAAATAAAATCTTTGACAGAATTACCTTCTCCTGGACATGTTTGGGAATCATGATTGTAAACAAGTATTCCAACTTTCAAATTAATATCTCAAACAGTTCAGTCAAAAAGTGGACTGGTACTAAAAACTTAACCAAGATTCTAAGTCGATAAAAGGCCTTAATTTTTAAAACAAATCCTTGACAGAGTTACCTTCTCTTGCGTACAGATGGGGTTAATGATGTGAAATAGCATTAAAAGTTTCAAAGCAATATCTCAAAGGGTTAAGGCAATAAGTGGATTTTTACCCATATTCAATGTATTTTCTAAGTCAAAAAGGGGCATAATTCTGTCAAAAACCTTGACAGAGTTATGTCCTCTTGTCTGTTGATGAAGGTCGTGATGGTAAACAAGTATGGTCAGTTTCAAAGCAATACCTCCAATGGTTTTGAAATAAAGTGAGGTGGTACAAAAAACTTAACCAAGCTCAATACACTTTCTAAGTCAAAAAAGGGCCATAATTCTGTCAAAAACCTTGACAGAGTTATGTACTCTTGTCTGTAGATGGAGGTTATGATGGTGAACAAGTATGGTAAGTTTCAAAGCCATACTTGTAATACTTCTGAAATAAAGTGGGGTGGTACGAAAAACTTAACCAAGGTGTGACGCCAACGCCGACGCCGGGGCGAGTAGGATAGCTCCCCTTTTCATAGAAAAGTCGAGCTAAAAATTGATGTAAAATTCTAAATTTGACAGGATACCAATGAGAGTAAAGACCAACTCAACGATGATGTAAGGAGACTTTGGGAGAGTTAATATAAGATCATATGGAATGGTTTTCTGTATGATATTGATAGGGTCTGATCTAATTAGGCTAATAACAAGATTACTGGTGGGTGCATTTGGGTAATTGTTTACAATGGTGCTAATATTCACCTAATCTGGAATACTTAACTGAACCCCATAGGAGGTTGTCTGAAGGTCAAGTGGGTACAAAGTCTGTCTGATCACCCCTTTTTTTTTTATTGCAAAAAAAATAAATTTAATATAAATTTCATATAAGGTATACAAAAAGTACATATTCCAGTGCATATGAAATGAAATAAAGAAAACTACAAAGTGTTATTTCTGTTGGATGGTAGATAAACTTTTAAACGTAATCTTTCATTATAACTATCAGTTACAGCAATTTATGCAAATTCAGTCACTGAAGAGGCTTTCTTAAGGAATATAAAATGGTATCACAGGTAAAAAGTGAAAGTGAGATAATTATTTTATTTCAATAAAAAAGTAACAATTGTAGATGAAAGAGTAATACTCCGAACAAAAACTGAAATTAAGAAATGTAAAAATGGTGATGTAATTCTGTATATGTAATACAATGTCATATCATATACATTATCACCTATCTAGTTTTCAGCAACTTTTTACAAAGTATATTAGTATAATTTTATATGTGGGTTGTTTTTGAAGCTATGGATATACATGGATAGAAGATCAGCTAGGCAAGGGCAACGTTCAAATCACTCCTGGGGTGTGTCTGCGGCTGTAAAATCACACAGATCACTTAAACTGTAACAGGGACGAACGGGTAACCTTTGATGACTTACTCATGTCGATGGCACTACAAGAAGCTGGTAGCGGCTGCACCACCTTACCAACATTGGACACAGGAACACCTTACCAACATTGGACACAGGAACACCTTACCATCATTGGACACAGGAACACTTTACCAACATTGGACACAGGAACACCTTACCAACATTGGACACAGGAACACCTTACCAACATTGGACACAGCCAGGGACACCTTACCAACATTGGACACAGGAACACCTTACCAACATTGGACACATGAACACCTTACCAACATTGGACACAGGAACACCTTACCAACATTGGACACAGGAACACCTTACCAACAACAACTTACCAACATTGGACACAGGAACACCTTACCAACATTGGACACAGGAACACCTTACCAACATTGGACACAGGAACACCTTACCAACATTGGACACAGGAAACACCTTACCATCATTGGACACAGGAACACTTTACCAACATTGGACACAGGAACACCTTACAACATTGGACACAGGAACACCTTACCAACATTGGACACAGGAACACCTTACCAACATTAGACACAGGAACACCTTACCAACATTGGACACATGAACACCTTACCAACATTGGACACAGGAACACCTTACCAACATTGGACACAGGAACACCTTACCAACATTGGACACAGGAACACCTTACCAACATTGAACACAGGAACAACTTTACCAACATTGAACACAGGAAAGGCTGTAAGGCACATGGCAGCATGACAAGTCACCAGTGACGTGGGAACAAATCTGAAACAGCAATCATGCAAATATTTTTGCCTGTATGGTTTATTTTTGTGTCAAGTGTAATAAAAAGGAAAAAAAACGCATCTCAACCAAAAGATATTAGTGATTTTAGTTGACAATAGGTAAAGGATCAAACAAAATTGGTTACCACTGCATCATGAGCTAGCTGAGCTTACCTACTCAGACACTACACAGTAATAGTTTATATTGAATATACAACATATTCATAGTCTCATACATTCATACAGCCATTATAATACAGTAAAATTTATATACAGAAGATAGCATATGTGACATTACTTTTTGTTTTGTCATATTTTATCATCTTCAAACAAATATCTAGGTTATAGAGGAGATGAATCAATTACCAAGATAGGAAATGACCAAATGTTATCTTCACATCCTGACAAAATATTGAATCAGAATCCCTATGAGGAAATGATCACTTATCTTCATGCAAATATTATGTAAATTATCATATAGATAATCTATGTCTATTTATCATGAAGGTGATTATCCAAAGTAATTAAAACAGCAGGGGAACAGCTCCCGGTGGGAGGAGCAAAGTAAGACCTGTTGATAGGGACAACTTCTTTATAATGTAAAATGAAAATTAAAAAATACTATTCATTTGAGGTTAAAAGTGATAAAAGCTTATAGCATTTTTGAACCATTAAAAGAGTCTGCTTGATGGAAAAAATCAGTACTGGTGTATGAGGAAACATGGTTGTGACCCCAGCAGTGCTTAAATCCATATCTCTGAGCTTAGAGACAGACTACAGTTGTAACTATAATCATGAAAGCTCAAAACTTTTAATCCTCTACCTAGTTTTTTTTATTATAAAAGAAGATGTGAAGAATCAAGATTGAGAAACCATGCACATCAGAGCACATGATTGCAGGAAGTTAAATTATGCTCAGGTTGCCGTGGTAATGAATGAGTGACCAACTTATAAATAAGGAGGTAGAGACCCTGTATCCCTACCATGGATATTTAACTTTTCTAAATGAATTAACATTTTGACAGGATGATGCATGACATGACCTCCTTATCATGTTTGTGCTGGAACTCAAATTTTTTAATTTTGTCACAGCCGCATAGAAGCATGTTTTTAACTGGACACAATGGTGTCCAAAATTTGTCCTTGACCTTAATCACGTGAAATCCAATGAAAACTCCAGTATATGTTTCAATGTTGGGGCCATATCCGAATCTGGGACAGAAACATGAAATCTACGAAAGCAAAAAGGTGCCATCATTGCACTAACATTTTATTAATATGGAATCTACAGAAGCAAAAAGGTGCCATCTTTGCAAAAACATTTTATCAATATAGAATCTATGAAAGCAAAATGGTGCCATCTTTCCAATAACATTTTATTATGCTATGTTCAGTGAAAGGATATATAATACACTAGAAATACATAGTTTAAGCAGCAAGTGTTTGGTTAAGTATATTTATTTCTGTACATTTCAACCTCGAGATTAAAAATAACAGCACATGTTCGTGACAGCATTTCCTCCTCATCCCAGGTGTACTATATTCACATGCAAAATAAAATACATTTTTTGTTTCATTAGGAATTTTCCCTGGAAGCTTGGTAAATAATCTGATATTATCTAATTTTTAATGTTTAAATCACAAAGAACAAAGGAAAGATAATAGCATCTTTTAAATGGTATTTTATTTGATGCTTCATACACACCAACTGTCTGCATCATGAAGCCTTGTTGCCGAGCAACCATCACAAAGCTTTGTAACCAAAAACATAATCAATGGCTAGTTATATGACAAATTTGTACTGTAATTAAGGATTCAACTTTGTTATAATTATCCATTAGTACTCTAAAATAAAAAACTAATGTTCTTCTAACAGTGTTTTACATAATTTCTTAGAAAATGGATTATAATTTAAAATTTAAATTAGTTCCTGTCATATTCAATTATAGTGTTTCCCAGACAAAACATGTAATTTATACATGTATATGAAAGGTGTGTCCTCTCATTATCAGCAAAAAAACAAGAATAAAGATCAACAAGGTATAGTCAACGTTCACAGGATGCAGTATAAGCAAGGTCAGGGTTCTTGATCTTCCCTAAGTGCTGATATTCTGAACCATTCCCCTTGCCAAAAAAGTGGGATCCACGCTCCCCCACCCCACTCCTGCAATTTCAAAGCCAAAGTCCCCTAAAATTGAAATTGAAAACATTATAATCATTATATAAGGATGGTCAATTGGTATATAATACTGAATGACATTGCAGTTTAACCTGTATTCCATACAGCTTCTAGACAGGTACTATTTTGTACATTTTTTTTAAATATGAATATGGAGGAAAAACTACCTAAAATTCCCCCTTTATGGGATAACAATGGGAAAATTACCTCTTGTACAGGAATTGTTTTGAGAGAGTCCTGTTAGTCCAAATGCATATCTACTAGACAAGACAATTACTACAGGAGTATGTAAAAGGAAATTTTACCTTAAAGATCATTAACAAGGAAAGAATGACACACATGGAATACAGTCCTGACAATATCCTGTCAAGAAGGGTCTTGGGTTCATGCAAAGTATCGTATAAACGATATGCAAAATGAAGAAAAAAAATAAGTGTCTTTAAGTAACACATACATAAACTCCAAATAATGAGGGCATTCTTGGTATAGTAAAAGGAATATCTAAAACAAATGTCTTTTGGGCAAGGCATCTTAGAAATACAAAATGGAAGTTCATTTCGAGTTCATGTCAAGGCATCATATATAAATATATTTGAATGTCACTGAAACTCACTTTTCTAAGTATGTATAATGCATGTCACATTAATTTTTCACAGAGCATTCATATGGGTATTGAACTTTTTGAAGTTGATGTTCACCAGGGGAATTAGGGTGCTTCATAAGATGTCAAATAAGACATAATGTCATTTCTGAAGAAAGGTTAAGCTAAGTAAGGGTGTGTGATTAACTGTTCAGATACAGTCTGTACAATTCTTGCATGTCTGCCATTTCTAGTAATAGTGTACAACTGCCATGTCACTCTTCACTAAATATAGTAAATCATACTAAATCATATAAAATTAAACTGAAATACTAGCAGTAAGAGCAAATTAACTCACTCAGATACAACATGACTGATGTACTTATATCAATTTACAGTTAAATATGGAAAAGAATATCCAGAAAATATTCAGTGCCTGGAATTGAAATTCAAGACAAATCTGTGCTATTCAATCAATGTCAGCGTTATTCAAACAGAAAAATCAATTGTAAACATCCTCGGAAATGAGATTCGAGTTCAATAGTAAACACAGAAATTTGAAACTAAAAATATTAAGTATGTCATAAAATATGATAATCGATTAATTTTCTCCTCAGAATATACAGACTTGAATGTGTTTCCTTTATTCATGTTCTGCTATAACAAGACAATTTGGCCTGAAACAATGTATCCATAGATATCCAGATTTTTCTTGTGTTTCAGTTTAGCCAATAATGTATAAAGAAGGTAAGGAAGAAAACTGCTTGTTTAGCTGGTGTGCTTATATATTTGTAATGCTCCATAAATGGACTTATACCAGGGACTTGTACAATATTTTACAAAAATCCTCATAATAAATAATTGGAAAACTGGCCAAGCGATATTTACTATGTAAAAATATAATAGAATAACTTGTCAAAGTAACTAATTATGCTCTTAATTCAATTGGCAATGAAAAATTAAAGGATATCTTAAGAACCAATTTCCATTTCCTCCAATCCTTTTCAACAAAAATTGAAAATGTTACCAGCTCGGTTTGATACTCTGTACATGGACGTTACTGGTAATTGTAAGCTACCGTCTACACCTCTAGTACCGGCACAAGCAGAATTCAACATTTCAACATGAAAATGATGAAATTTTTAATTGCGTTCACATGGCAGTTATCATGAAACCTTCAATATTACACTTTTGTGTCATGCCTTGAAAAGTGGCATGTGGCCTTACTGAGAAAAAACGATGGGTGGACAAGGCAGTACATCCTTATAATGTCAGCTAATTACGACTGCCCTAAAGGATATCAAAACCAGAATTACAGTACTAACCATTCAGACATCTGTATTAACAAAAATATTTAACACTTGCTTCAGTTCTTATTTATTCATTTTAAAACTGTAAAACTTTGAAAACAGAACTTCAACTAACAACAGCTGCCTCTTTTGATTTGATAAAATTCATACAATCTAATTAAATCTTCAAAAGACTATAGAGATTTAAATTTGCAAATTGGGGCCTAAACTAATCTTCAATAAAAAGCTGCAATCTGTATTATTCCAACACAAGATGCAAATGCACGATAAATCTGCAACATTTAAAAGCTATCAGGATCATCCCAGAATAATCCTGACAAAACAATGCAACCAGAGGGGGGTGGGGTAATTAACCATTCAGTAACCAATTTTGATTGGCAGGTCAACTTAAATTGATTGACAATAGCATACTTCTGGAGGAAAAATGACAGTGCAGCCACATGTTTGGAATTAATTACATCAAACATTAATTACCAAACATGGATTATGCAATAACTTCTTTTACAGAAATAGCTTCTTGTCAAATGCATAATAAACACATTAAAACATGATTGTTCAATGACAGAATACTCTGCTAGAAAATGATCAACAATCATCAATTGTTACAGCAGAAAATTAGTTTCCCTTCAAGTACAGAATCAATCATTGACATATTATATCAATTTATTACAGTTTCTAAACTGTCAATCACAATATGTATAGACTAAATAATCTGCAACATTTGTAACACCTTTCAGAGGCATGGTAAATTTACACTTAACATCAATGCATATTTCGAACAGTTCAGTATTTCTTTTTCAACTAAACATTTAGTACCATTGCATACCTTATTATGCTTCCCCATAGGGCCAGAGAAATTAGAAGAGTTTTATCTTTTATCTTTCTCAATGTGTCAAAGTGGCCAAAGAAAGTAAAATCACAGTGCTAAGTGGCCAAGCATAATTGCAGCCAATCACACTGTCAGGTGGCTGAGGAAGTGATTGAGGATATTTCCAAATGACAGTGCAAGTACTAGTTTAGGTCTTATCATCTGATTGTCTTTTCAAGGGTAGTGAAAGTCCCATTCTTGAAATGAAGGGAATGACTGAATATATAATGCATGTCATGCAGGCATATAGCTGAATATTTACAGGTATGCAAAGAAATGAATAGAGCATTCTGTTATAATTTTAACATTATAATTATGGAATAAAAACCACCAGACTGCCCATCAAACTTGTGTATTAACAGAAATGTTTTTACAGTCTATGGACTGACAGCGGGTCTGACAAGGGCAATTCTATATACACCCCACCCCTTGCTATAAAATAAAAAGTATAACTGTCACAAAGACCATAAATTATACTTTGTAAGCTGCAGTTTTTTTTCCTTCGGAAAAAATTTATGAGACAAAATGGAATCTGTGATGGAACTTGTCATCTAAGCTTATCTCCGTATAGATCCATCTTCCCTAGAGGCTATGCTTCTACCATTCACCTTTTCAAATGTCCCAATGAAAAATCACTCAGAACCCATAAAATATGTCAAACTGGCATACAGCACAAAAGAAAACTAACAACATGGTGAGTTTTGAATAACCCAATCAGTAATAATGGAACATTGCATACATTGATTTTATCTAGAAATATTGTTTTGAAAGAGTCTGGTTTATCGCTATGTGACGGAACCCAGGGCCATATCTATCACGCTTTACTGATTTCCAGCCATATCAGAATTGACTGAATCAGAAATATTGAGAAGTCTATCGAAGAAAAGAACTGATGCTAATAGTGATATCATTGATATTTGGAGTAAATATTTAGCGTCCATGCATTCTAGAATTTCAATCAATTCCCCTTATTGATGAGAACATGTTCTAGCAGGCTGCTGATTTTATCACATTCTTTTCAAAACTTAAGCCCAGCACACACTTCAGGTCATCTTTTAAAGAAAAAAACAAGAAAAATTTTAAATTTAAATTTTAAAATATTTGTCTGCCCATGTAAAAAATTTTATTTTTTGAAAATATTTTTTTTTGTCTTTTGGGTTAACAAATAATGTGATATAAAAACCCCATGTCTGATTCCCCCCAAAGTTTAAACTGATGGGGAGAGACCCTGGAATAATTTAAAATCTTTTTTAACAAATAATATAACAACCCTACTACACTTATTGCACTTTGCTCTCTAAACATTACTTGATATTAACCATTAAAAAGGAGGGGCTGACTTTTTTTCAGGTACTATTTTTCTTCAGGTCTTAATGGCCACATGCTTTTACCAACTTTTGAATTAAAAATTAATTTATTTCGCTCATTCTGTATGGTAATTGGAGCAAAGTGGTAAATTTAAGACTAAATTCCTTCTTTAAATTGCCACAATAAGTCATACTTTTACCTACTTTTGGATTAAAAAATAATTTATTGACTTTTACTCTAAGGTAATTAAACCATGTGGTAAATTTAAGACTAAATTTCTTCTTTAAATTGCCACATACTTTTACCTTACTTTTGGATTAAAAAATAATTTATTGACTCATACTCTAAGGTAATTAGAGCAAAGTGGTAAATTTAAGACTAAATTTCTTCTTTAAGGCATGACTGATGATACCCTTGGCATCCATGCTCACTGTCATTGAACATAACTGACCTCACATAAAAGAGTATTGCATTAAAGTTGGGATTTGAACCCATTACTCAATAAAGGTTAAATGTTCAAGCTTTAATGCCATAGAAAAATACTTATTGCAAAGGTATTCATCTATTCAAACTGATAAATAATTATTATCCCCCGCCGAAAAATTTCGGCGGAGGATATAGAAATAGTCTCCGTCCGTCCGTCCGTCCGACCTTCTGTCCTTCCGTCCGTCCGTCCTTCCGTCCAAAATTTTTGTCCGGAGCATATCTCTAAAAGTATTTAAGTTATCAACTTGAAACTTCATAGGTGGATAGACCTCATTGAGGAGGAGTGCAGTGCACAAGAATGATAACTCTACCTTGCATGATTTTTGAGTTATTGCCCTTTGTTATTTTTCAAAATTGATTTTTGTCCAGAGCATAACTCCAAAAGCCTATGAGATATTAACATGAAACTTCATAGGTGCATAGATCTCACTCAGGAGGTGTGCAGTGCACAAGAATGATAACTCTTCCTTTCATAATTTTTGAGTTATTGCCTTTGTTATTTTTCATACCTAATTTTTCACCTGAGTGGAGCATAACTCAAAAAGTGTTTGAGATATCAACATGAAATGTCATAGAAGGATAGATCTTATTGAGGAGGAATGTTGTGCGCAAGAATGATAACTCTTCCCTATACAATTTTTGAGTTATTGCCCTTTGTTGTTTTTTTCATGCTATTTTGTCCAGAGCTTATCTCAAAAAGTATTTGAGTAATCAACTTGAAACTTCATAGGTGGATGGATCTCATTGAGAAGGAGTGCAGTGCTAAAGAATGATAACTCTACCCTGCATTATTTTTGAGTTATTGCCCTTTGTTATTTTTTCAAAATTAATTTTTTTGTCCAGAGCATAACTCAAAAAAGCCTTTGAGATATCAAAAATGAAACTTCATAGGTGCATAGATCTCACTCAGGAGGTGTGCACTGCACAAGAATGATAACTGTACCTTTTATAATTTTTGAGTTATTGCCCTTTGTTATTTTTCATACTTAATTTTTCAATTCAATTTTTTTCTCAAAAAGTATTTGAGGTATCAACTTGAAACTTCATAGGTGGATAGATTTTACTGAGGAGGGATGCAGCATACAAGAATGATAACCTACCCTGCATTATTTTTCAGTTATTGCCCTTTGTTATTTACAGCCATCAGTATTTACATAGGTTTAAAATCTGTAATCACTATAGCCATCAGTTTTCATTACCAAAAGACCTCTTAAAATGGAATTATTCTGCTCTACTACATATACATTCTTCCAATGAGCAAACACATTCGGCGGGGGATGGCCATGTTGACATGGCTCTTGTTTATTAGTTAGTCTCTTGCTACCATGTAAAGCGAAACAGTTGAAAACATTATGTGCAACACACAAAATATTGAGAAGTGTTTTGGTAGGCAACATATTCAAACATGCCTAAGAACAACAATTGGCCATCAAAACATTTATATCATTACCACCTTCAAGTTGATTCTACGCATTTTATGCTACATAACAAAGTCGTGATTTCCCAAGAAACACTACTATGGACATTGGTAAACAGTGACAAATGAATCAAGTTTTGCCAGCTCAACAAATTCCCATCAGTCTTAAAAGCCATCAGTCATTTCAGCCCCGACTGCATTCGTTTTCCCAAACAAAAACAAATGGGTACGGCCCCCGTTTTTATTTTGGGAAATTTTAAAAAAATTTCCTATATATGTTTTAAAGGGACGACCCAAAACTTTGTAAAAACTCAATTTATTAGAGAAATTCTTTTCCAAAAAGGGGCAAACAAAAGATTATTAAAATGTCCATTAGTCAAATTTGGGCTGATAAAAATTGGTCTTTCAAAACTAATACAATTTTGATGATAGACCGTCTACTTGTACATCGGGTTCATATGGAAACGAATCTGATTATTCCTAAAAATGTAAGCAGGAAGAAGTTCTACCAATTCCATGCCCTCATTTGGTATGCCAGAATTCTGCTTCTCTGCACAAATTTGTGACAAGATCTGATTGAGTGAGATTTTATTATTTATTTCGTAAAAACTGTATTCATCTTGTCTATGCAAAAGGGGATTTATTTAAACATGGTTCATATATTTCTAATTTATCAAATTGACAGAATTACGACATTCATTGGCAAACATAATCCTCAGAATTATTAATTTATATCTTTTCTATTCCCAATTCAAAGAAATGATTATTCAGCAATTATTCAAATCGGGTCGACTATTCTGAAATCATTTCCATTAGTGTTGCGTTTTATCGCATTCTGTTTTACAATCAACAATGTCGCAATTAAAGATGGTATCTGAAAAACAATTTTACCTGTAACAATTGAATCATTAATGAACAGTTTTCTCATTTTTAACATGTACATCATCAGTTAAACGCTGGCAATTTTAATATTTCTTCATCTCCTTCTACGCAAATCTCTCTATATATTGACCAGTGGATGATGACAGTGGTGTACTAATGACATGACAATCGGCAAATGTTGGAATCAATCAAGTACGATGGTAATCAGGCCATTCCCTCACGCTTTAACAATGCAATCAACAACAAACTGATAATCACACTACAACTTCACTATTGAATTTCACGCAGCAGTTGACAATTTTTCACACATGATGCACACCCAGACAAGTTCTTCACAATGTTAGGTAAGATATGGTAAGTGCTAACCAGAATATATCTATTCCCAGATTAAATAGCTTATGGGATACATTTTGTGAAAACTTTATCATCCTGAAGAATAACATATTACAAGTATGGCTTCGAGGGAAGAGTAATAATTTAAATTATTCTATCTAAGAGGATGTGAAATCTAGCATAAAAAAAGCCTGGAGGCATTCATTTGAAAAAACATTTTTTTAACAAAGTTATATGTTCTATTGTAGACTTCTGAAAAGAAAATTGCTTAAAATAATAAATCAGACTGGTAAGGTAAATATGGTTAACATTGACAATTGCAACAATTTTTTTTACATAATGACATATGTTTATCTATAATTAAACAAAGAAATACATTTGTATGCACTACTATTGAAGTGCCATGCTATCCCTATTATTTTAGATAAAACGAGCTTAGCCAATATATTTAACTACAATTATTATATGAAACATAAGATTGTTGATGCTTTTACTGTTATTCTATAATGTACATGAGCTTGTTTAAACCATTCGGCTTTTCATGTGCTGGTAATTAAACATGATTGTGTTCATGTGTCTGTTAAAAAACCAGTGTTCATGTCTATAATTTATATCATGAGGGTGTTCATGTGTCTGAAATAAACTATAAGGCATTCATGTACTTTTAGAACAATGTGTACGTGTTTCATATGCGAGGGTGTTCATGTGCCTGTTATAAACAATAATGGAGTCCATGTGCTTGTTATTAATGTGTAACCATGTGGTTGTCCCCCTAATGACTTGATTACTACACACATGAACCAAAATATGAACCAAAAACTTCAACATTATACATTTATCAGTTGTTTGACAAATTACTTCTTTAACAAATATGGAATCTGACATTGAAAGTACTCATCATTCATTTCTGATCAAGACTGTTATTACATTTAGAACTGTCTAAAACCAAAGATGTCTTGCCTCACTGATGTGGTTATATACTTTTAATAACAAATGCTAAAATGATGAATTAAAAGTTCTACTCTCAAAACATATGTAAACCTCATTTTATTTATTCTCCTCATTAAGCACATTATGTTTGTATTTAACATAACATACATTATGACAAATCATTGCTCTTAAAACAGACTTCCCGAAATACGTCGGTCCGACGGACATGTCCGATAAATTTTGATCAGGTCCGACGAGTTTTTATTCCGGATCGGTCCGACTGTCCGGCTTTTATCCAAGCCGCATGTATACAAAATGGCGTCGCTAAAGGTGCCAAACCTTGGAAAAATCAAAAATTTACGTCAGAGGAACGCGCAGAACAGTAGTAAAAGGATAAAAAGAAGGACCTGAGACAAAATTTAATGAAAATTAGAAGCAAGACAGTGAATCGTTGGTGTATGATAGGGAGGAGATGAAAATGCGCTGTAAGGAATGTGCCGATTTTTACGGCGAAAAAATTAAAAACAAAAAGTGTCTTAGAAATACAAACACACGTTATTCTTTGAATTTGATCAATTTTATTTGGTCCGACAGATTTCGTTTCGGTCCGACGGATTTTCATGGTTTGTCAGACCGAATGTCTGACAGTTTTTTTCAACTTTCGGGAAGTCTGTTAAAATCAAATACTGTACTAATAAACTGTGTACTGTTACACCTCAACTATTGGATACAGATACTGCTATAATTTAACTACAAAATAACATTTAGTAAATGTCGAAAATCATCAATTAACATAAAGATGTTTTAATAGTAGTATAACAAAACACACAAATTATACTGGACATATAGTTATAACCTAACATGACAGTTATAGTCAAGGCAGGTACTATCATTTTACACCTTACAATGATTGACAGCCAATTATGAAGCTCCTCCTGACACTAATTTTACCAATTATCTCCCCCTGGAGGGGACAGCCAGACAACCTAGAGGGCAGTTTAGCTAATGCATTGTGGGATGGCTGATGTGGGATAAGATGCAGCATATATCTTACTTGATTTTTCCACTGTCACAACTGCCAAATGATTACATCTATTATCTTATAACTAAATGATATACAGGATCATCAAGCACAAAATGACACCAGTTTAATAAAAGCTATGAATAAACATGAAGAAATAAATCTGCCACAAAGTCTCTTGTCACTGTTATGCAATACTTTCAAAATGTTGACATTATTTCATATTTACTAATATAAAAATAATAAAATAAAATAATGGGGTAGTCACCTATAACCTTAGATCCATTTGTCATTATTCAAAATCTCAAACATGCAAGGAAAAATTAAGCAACTTTTTTTTGCTGTTATTTTTTTTTTCTTTTGCTGTATCAGCATTATTTGTACAACATGCAGACGTTAAAGAAACAATTTCATGAAGAGATTGATAAATATTGTTCCTCAAAGTGCAATTTAGTTTGACATACACATTATTTTCCCAATACATAACCTAGAATCATATGCCTGAACCAATATGTTCCCTCTGCTATGATGTAGGAAACGAGTACCATTTTTATATTTTAAGGAAGATAAAGTCAATACAAACAGACAAATAAATTTTGTTCGATAGTACGAGATGGTAAAGTTGTACCTTGTATTATAATCTTAATGTCAGACTGTACTGTCAGCTTTTCCTTCACAAATAATTATATCACTCCTGTAAATAGAAAATGTTTTGTTTTGGTAACCATAAAACATAAACTTTTAACCTATAATACAGACAAAAGTTATTTCATAGAAAATAAACTTGTTGCAATTAATTTTCTAACATATTTCTTGGCATAACACTAGTGGTGTTGACTTTAAAGAATGAAATCAAACAGATATCATTGGTATTTAATATATTTTGTATTCCTTTGAACGGGAAGAATTCATTCTATTGCAAATGTCAATGTAAAGATTGAAATAACCGTTTCCCTTACAATAATGAAAATAAAACTGCCAGGCATTATAAACACCACCAGTATAAAACAAGGCTTTCCTGAAGACAAGACTTTGTAGTGTTAGTCAGACAACTTTTAAATTTCATTGTAAGGTACCTAATATTGAAAATGAACTGTTTCAAAACATAAGGTTCAAATTTCATGATTTTTTTCTCTCAGAAGGTTATTGGTTGGTTGATAACATGAACCTCAGGAGAATTTGTAACAACTATTGGTATAAAAGTTACAATGTATTGTAAAGGCGAGTAAAAGATTTCTAAATGATAGTGCCAAATTGACCCATTGAAATATTGTTGCCAAGTAATAACTTGCTGTAAATTAGAAGTGATAAAGAAGAAAGACAACAAAATAAAACAAAGATTAGACTGGGAGGTCCAGGTTAGAGAGATATGATGGGCTGTTAATTAGCGGCAATGTCTAGGTCATTATCATTAGAGGGAATTATATGGACATTTGCTGAGAATGAAGTACAGTTAATGTGCAGGCAGTTACAAGTTTTTAGTGTGCACTTAATTAGGCCTCATTACCTGGACACTTTGATGAAATAGGGAGGCAGTCCAATTGATGAATACTTCCATTACTTCAGACAGGACCAGTATATTGCCAGATAGTATAATTAATTATATTAGAGGATTCATTTTCTTTTTGAACTCTTCAGCCCTAGGAAGTAAAACAAGAGCAGAATTTTTCTAAGGTAACAATTGGGTACAGTAAGTTAAAATCATCTATGCTAGCTTCATTTAATTTTGAACAATGATCTCCAATTATGATTTCTTAGAACTATGTGAAGTTTTGAGTGAAAAAAAAACTTACTAAGGGTTTTTTTGAAAAAAAAACAACAAAACTTTCATGCAAAATCTTTAAAGAAACAACATCTAAGGTCAAGAAGAGCTGTAATTCTGTCAAAATTCATGCAAGTGTAATTGGTCTTGAATAATTATATCCCACAGATTGGTACAGTCTAAAGTGAAATCCGTCTGTGAATATATAGAGGATATGGAATGAGTGTAAGTTCAATACTGAATTTATTGCACAAGTTGAATAAAATTATATCATGCGAGCCTCTGGTGAGCATAATATTATTTTATTCAACGAGTGCAATAAATTCAGTAATGAAGTTACACGAATTAAATATTCTATTTATCACATACCCAAAATAAAGACCGATTAAAGTGAAATAAGAGTCATTTTTCATTGATGCGCCTATAGTATAACGCTAACATTAAGCGTGTCTTTACGCTATGTTTGTATAACACTAATGATGTCACATCAAAATATATGCACGGCCGTGCAATACCATATTTACGGAGTCGCAAAATCGGCACGTGTGTGTGATAAAACATATTAATTTACACACTGTCATACCCACATACCATAATGCAAGGATTAGCAAAGTAGCCCAATTATTCTTCAATTAAAAATTGAAAAGAATTTGAAAAGATTTAGAAATTGTTCTAATGTACTATACTTTCTTTCTCTATATATTTCAATTCATTGGTTAAAGCAATAATGATTTTAAAGACAAACATCAAAAGTGTTAATACAATAATTATCAAGAAAACACCTATATGCTTGTAATATATACATATACATATATACAGTCCATTGTCTGTGTGGAATGTATATACCGCAGATAATCGAACACCAGTAGTCTAGTAAACTTTTAATTAAAATTGTAGACAAGTTTATATTTGATGAGGTTAATTGAGATGTTTATCCTACAGTTTAAATGTGTCTATATCACTATCTACAAGCATTACAATATGACCACTACTGTCAGTTAGTATAGCAATATCATCAATGTTTCACTGATACAAGATCTTATCTACCTCTCCTCCAATCACACACCTCAATGATCACACACTTTTCACAACAACATGACAAAACGAAAACCTGTAGGTGGTGATTGTATCATATATGACACATTTAGAAATGGATACACAAAACTGTTACCTGACTACAATAATAAACCAAGTTCTCCAATTTCCACACTATTGTGCATTTTTGTCATCAAAGTAAATTGATAATGGTTTAATTTAAGAAGTTGTCGTTTTTCAGGTAGCCTGAGATATAGTAGCTGTGGGGTATATATAGGGTTGTAAAACATCTTTATTAGTACAAACAACTATTTTACAACTGAAAACAAACATTAAAGTCTAGCGCTGATAATTTTGTTTTTAGAATACGCTGCCAGCGCTGATAATTTTGTTTTTAGAATACGCTGCCATGAGAAGGTATATTTCCTGTGAATATACAAGACAACATGAAGTATCATCATTATTTGAGGATAGTATGTTGTCTTAATAGTGAAAACAAATCATTTCAGATAATGATTTGTCTTGCATCAAAGCTATAAAAAGGTTGTTAAACATTGTTATTCCTAAGATATATAACTTGCACTAAAATGTTTAGTAAGTGAAGCCAAATACAGTAAGATTATCAGTCCTGTCAGTTTGAAATTGCCATAACATTTTTCAATGCCAAATCAGTTTTCTATATTTGCCGAAAGAAAAAACACACACACAAAAAAACAAGAAAAAAAACACACACACATTTTTTGACTGCTAAGATGTTTTACATTTTGTTGATGATTGATGCTTTATATGTTGATCAAATCCATTTCAAATCAATTTCTTTCATGAAGCATAAAAAGGGCTCAATTTTTTTATATCTAATTTCCGAACACTTTGGTGAAATGACTGCTTTTAAACACTACACTTATGTGTATTGATTGCTGGCCTGTCAAAGGGATGCCAACATAAGACGGATAAGTACCCTTATCTGGTTGGTAGTCATATAATGTCCCAGCTTCAAATAAATTGAAAATGAAACTGCCTATATAAAATCTCACCATTAACATAAATAGAAATCTGCGTAACTACTTCTCTAACACTGTTTAACAACCTTTTTACAGCTTTGATGCAAAACAATATTAAATTAACTTTTAAGATTGTCTGAATTATCAGTAAACATGTGGTACCACTTTACTCCTCATACCCAATAGAAACATAGCTGCTGTGAATAGTGATTTATAGATCGGAAATCATCAAAAACAACTCTTCAGAACAACGAGTGGTACATCATTTTTAAAATTAAAAAAAAGTAACAACAATTAGTCTGATAAAGATGAACATAAAGTAAGATTTTTTTCACTCTGGTATATAATAATCAAGTGTCAGTATCAACAGTTTAAACAAAACTTGTGATTTTCGGTTGTTTACAGTACTATTGTCAGATATTTGAGTTAAGAGAGGAAATGTAAGTCATAATTATTGCAAGCAGTCAGCCTTTTTGAATATTTCAATAATTATTACTATACTGAAATGAAAGAAATTTAACAAAAATACACAAATGTGGAGCCAATCCTACATTATCTAGGCTATCAGCAAGTCTTTAAAATAATGTTCCATTTATCCAAGACAGTAGTTATTTTTCATTTCACATATATTTCAATTTTAGTAATGTGGCAAGACAGCCAATATAAAGTTTTTGTTTGAGTTGAAAATCATGATGACACAAATAATGTTACATTATGCTTTTCCAGCTTTCCTGATTAACCCATTGCTTCATGAGCATTTTGTGAAAAATGGCTGTTTTCATTGAAAAGTCTCCCGTTACAAGTTCAAATTGCTATAATACTATAAAAACTGCTTCAACACTAATCAAACTTGGCACAAATGTTGACTGGACCATTGTCCTTGCAACAACATGCTCAGACTTAAATTTTCTGTTACCATGGCAACGAGGGGACATCTCAAAATTGCCAAAAATCACTATTTTGCGTTGATTTTTTTCCATCAAAATTGATTTCAAAGTGCTGCAACTTATCAATGGATTGAGATAGAGTCAAATGCTTTTCAGCGTTGGTTACACATTACCTTATGATCAATCTGGGGTCATTTACAGCCTCTCACAAGTCCAAAATTTCTTGGCGATGAGGGGGACTCCGCCCCCTTCAAACCCCCAAAACAGAAGGGGGCAAATCCCCCTTCTTGGCAACCCCCTGATGTATCTTTTGGTTGGGGGGCCCCGCCGAAAAAGAGGTCATTTTTTTTAACAACATTTCTCAAACAAAAACAAGTGTTTGGGGCCTAAATAAGGCATTTTTTCATCATTTGAGACAACAAAAAAGGGGGGGTGAAAAGGGCGTTAAAAGGCGTGTATATGAAGTAATGGGTTAAGAAAGAACTTTTTGTACATTATTTTACATACATGTAAAATAACTTTCATAACTTTCAGTAATCTGCTTCACAAAGATCATCCTATCTCTTTTTCAAGAGCATATTTTAAAAAAAAAACAACATGTCTTACCGATTGGACTGATGTAACAGAAGAAATTGGTCTTTAAGAAATTAGCAAACAATGAAGTCCTGACACTGCATGAGAAAAACTGAGGAACCAAAACAAACCTTGAAGAGTTTACCTGACAAGTTTACCTGTAAACAACTGCAGGATCTTGTTTACCCAAAACATAACATGTAGTTGCTATCACCAGAATCTAAAAGAGTAAACAAAAAACACTTATAATGACAACAATAGTGATTTCTAACACCATGTTCTCCTCCTGCCACTTGTTTATACATGATGAAAGAATGCTACCTCATTTATACCTATCAGCTAATTATATGATTGTTGTTATGGAACAAGACAGTCAAGTGGTCAGGCTCTCTGCCTATCAACTCAGGGGGGCAATAAAGACACAATTTTAAGCTGCATGCCTTAAGATGAGCAAAAATATTTCATGAAAATCATCAACCTTGAGAAAAATGAACTATGAGTTTAAGGAAAAATATTCTCAATGCAAGAAATAAGTTTTTACATATAATATGCAATAAATGATTTTGCAGTATTTTTCACGATATTTCTACAGTGTGACTGACACAGTAAGGGTTTTTGTATTTTCTGATCGCAAGATCAGTAAATACAAAGCTAACATCCACGGTCTAACACAAAATTTCCTAACAGACCTAACAACGCAAAGTAGTTCTCACTCAGAACTGCTTAAAAACCAGCAATTTAAAAGAAAGAATAATTTTTAATGTAGGCAGTAAACGAATTACAGTGCATTAAAAGTTTAGAGTAGTCAATAGAAATATGTGGTTACAATCACAAATTTCGCGGATGAATATATTTTTTACCCAATGAAAAATGTTCGGCTATTTCCGTAAAGCTTAATCAATGAAAATGCTATTTTTAGCTATGTTGATTACCGAATACTCCAGAGCGTAGTACACAAATAAATTTGAGTGGCCACATGGCCGAGTGGATAACGCGTCGGACTAGTAATCTAATGATCGCTAGCCGTATGGGTTCAATCCCCGTCAGGGGCAAGTCGTTGTTTCCTTGAGCAAGAAACTTTACACTCATTGCTCAGTACTGGTTGGTTCCAGGAACTGATTCGAAAGTGTGTCTATAAGCTTATAGCTTCCTACACAATCGAACTAAAATAAATTCTGTATAAACCAAATAAATTTGACTGTCAAGTAGTGGAATATAAACATGTCGTACTGTTTTGTCGAGAAGATTTTCGCTAAATTATTTTCATCAGTGTTAAACAACAGGTTTATCGTGAACAAAATACCTCGAAATTAGTAAGGATTACAAACACGAAATGGAAATTCTCAAATTAGAATTACAATGTATTTGTTTTTATTCCAACAACATATGTATTACTTCACCGTGGTGCAGAGGTAGCGCGCTCGTTTAGGGTGTGAGAGACCTAAGGTTCAAATCCTAGTCGAGGCAACTTTTTTTTTTTGAAGTGTCCTTTTTAAGGAAGTAGCCACGATATGCAAGGATAAAGTGTGGCTATCATAAAAAATGAAAAATAATTTTTTGATGCAACTCTAGTCATGCAAAATTCCTTATGTACCAATCTCAAACTGTTATAGACGCAGTCGCTGCGTAAGATTAATTATAGTATATAAAAATAAACTTATAAAGGAAAATACATACAGATAGTCAGTATGATTTAGATTGCAAAGATCAGAAAATACCACAGAGGTTGCAGCCCTTTGATTTTAAAACATAATGTAACCTGATTTTGGTAATTTAAGTAGATTGCCATTACTGTTTGCAATGTGAAAATTTCTTTTTTTAGTTCACTTGATGATATTGTACTTTTTAATATATTTTCTAAATTTTCATGAAAAATAGCATGAATTTGGAAGTTTGCCTCTTTAAAGCATCTGAGGTATTTGTTTTTCAAAAGTGCAGTCTATAGATATGTGACAAATCTTATCTATGTGACCAGTAAAGACCAGTCAGCCAGGTCAGATCATGGTTTGCACTGTAATAATATAGCTATTCAGCCAGTACATATTTCAAAATTTTCTCTAAAAAGGATGTTTTACCTTAGTGCAGTAACAGGTTAACTCCTATTTAGTTATAAAAGGAGTTAACCTGTTAATGCACTAAGGTGATGAAACAGTCTTGTCCAGATTTAAAAATTCAGATATTTAGCATGGTTCCCCATTGCATGTGTTCTCAACTGTCAATGTAATTGGCACTCAAATCATATCAAGTAATGTTATGATTATATTAAACAATTTTCTAAGTTTAATTAACAAAACTGTTTGTAAGTTTGTGAGTTGGGGTATCACTACACAATAAAGTGATAAATGTTTCCACTTACTTAACCTTTCTATAGCTATAAAAGGAATGAGGAAAGTGCAATTTGTTAATGTAAAATGTCTTGGAACTTTCCTGTTACTTAAGTACTGTATTTGAGAAAACATTGAACTGACAAGTGTGGCAAGAATTAGTACAATGAATGTAGGGCTGAACTGTTACAAATGAGTGACAGGGTACATAAATTTCCTTTAACATTTTGTCTGCTCTCTTCCAATCCTTCAATTACATACATACAAGTTCTTACATTCACCCTTGACCTTCTGAATTTGTTTAATTTGCCCTACAGTTTAAGAGATTTCTAAAATAAAGCTACACAAGTATAGAGCCGGTTAGCTGTGACGGAAATACAGGCTTGCATGGCTGTCTGTACTGGTGGTAATTGGAATTATTTTTTTCTTAAATATTCTTTTAATATCTTGAAAAAATACAATACTATTACTGATTTTAAGTATGCATATAATTCTGCTTAAATCTCTGTAAATAACTAGACATTATCCAATATAATTACACACACACATCAAACATATTTAAATCTAATAATGCAATACATAAAATTTGTGAATATATTGAGGCAATGAAAATTAAAGGATGGAACAATTAAATTTTTAATGTTTCCCCACCCCAACCCCTACTGAGGTTCAACTCCTGATTTCTGATCACAGAACAAATTTACATTCCTCTTCTTTATGTGAATATGTGAACATACCATTTTACAAAAAAAAAAAATACATAAAAAATTAATAATAAAAATGCTCTCTCAAAAGAATTTATCATAAATGGAAATGGTAATTATTGATGAATATTAGACAAGTTAGTAGATAAATTATTTGGAACAGGTACAATATCTTGCCATTCACAAACCTGTTCTTTCTAAAAACAGCACCATTTCATTAAAAAAAACATGGATGCCTGGCACAAACAGAAATTTATAATTCAGAAAACCTGTTTGCTTTCATGGTGAACATATTTTTACTGATTCATGCAATACTGTCTGATAAAAACCCAACAAAAATGCTGCTATGTTCTAGATCAGTAACGATTATGTGATTTTTTCAATCATTTCTTCTTTACAGAACAAAATGGTCTCTATGATAATTATATACAGTAGTATACTATGATAATTATATACAATAGTATACTATGATAATTATATACAATAGTATACTATGATAATTATATACAATAGTATAGTATGATAATTATATACAATAGTATAGTATGATAATTATATACAATAGTATACTATGATAATTATATACAATAGTATACTATGATAATTATATACAGTAGTATCATACCAACTGTTACCCTACTAAATTTGTATAATGAACTTGCCCTGCTTTGAATTTGGAACAGTCCAAAGCAAGTTTAAGGGATTTCAAGGTTTAAATGTATCAATTAAGAAGTCAACAGTATAGAGTATGGTAGATCATTTTAGCTGATAGCATTCAAAGGGGTTACACATGTACATAGATTGTAGTAGATCATTTATAATAAATCAATCTTGTAAATTAGTAAAGCATTTGTTTCTGCATCAAGATATAAGACAGATGGGTACTTCAGCATCAATCACATTGCCTAATTTACAACAGACTTCAAACACAACTTTACTTCATGCACAGAAATATTCAGACAAATTCACTTAATTTGATATGTCAAGCATAAATGATATGTATTTAAACAAATAATTGTTATAAAACTATATAAAATCAAAATAAGATGTCTTGCCATGTATAATATGGTTTTATCCAAACCTTTGTAATATTTCAATATTGGTAAGTACAAGACCAACAATTTCAAAATTATGTTCATTTAAGTGTACAGAAAATGATTCTCAACAATGGAATATATTTGTTTACATTCAATTATTCTATGAAGATGAAGTCTTTCTCAAGTTATGCAACTAAAGGCCAAAGAAATCCCAAGTTATCAAGCCATCGTAAAAAGAAATCTCAAGTTATCCAGTCATAGGCCAAAGCAATTTCAAGTTATCAAGTCATAGGCTGTAGCAATTTTAAGTTATCCAGCCATAGGCAAAATGTCATGACAAGTTATCCAGTCATAGGCTTAAGCAGTCACAAGTTATCCAGTCATAGGCCAAAACATTTAAAAGTTTTCCATATGTATAGCAAAGCAATCAGAAGTTATTCAGCTGAAGGTCAAAGTGATTACACATGATGCAGTCAGAGGCCAAAGCAATAATAAGTTATCTAGCCATAGTCCAAGCAATCATAAGTTAACCAGACATAGGCCAAAGAACATGTTATGTAGTCATAGGTCAAAGCAATCATAAGTTATCCAGCTATGTTCTCTCTAAAGTTATTCTGCTACAATTAGGAATTCTGAGTAATCCATAACTAAAACAATAACAAAATTAAAATCAAATCAATAACAATAAAGTTAAAACCAAAACAATAACTGAAAAATAACAACAAAGTTATAACTAAAACAATTACAACAAAGTTGAACAATTACAACAAAGTTAAAACCAAATCAACAAAGTTTAGACTTAAACAATAACAAAAAGTAATATAACAAAGTTAAACAATTACAAGAAAGTTAAAACCAAAGCAATAACAAAGTTTTAACTAAAACAATTACAACAAAGTTAAAACCAAAACAATTATAACAAATTTAAAACTTAAAATATTATAATATTACAGTTCAAACTAAAACTAGAACTATCACTAAATGTAATTAATACCCCCACAAGACTGCTTCAGAAATGAGGATGTTACTAGAAACAGAATACCTTGTAAAAGAATTGAAATATAGGGTTATGGTTGTGGGCAATAAAAGATAGTTGTGGTTCTTGAATGTTGCATTTCCTTTCAATGTGGTTGGCCATTGATGAAGTTTTATTGAATTACTCTGTAATAAGTCCAGAAAGACAAGGAAAAGGAACAAAGGGCAATAACTCTATAAATACTGAAGATGGAGTTATAGTTCTTGTACACTGCACTTCCTCTTATTGTGCTTAACCATTGTATGAAGTTGTTTTGAATTCCTACCAGTACGTTTTAAGTTATGCTCCGGACAAGGAAAAGTATCAAAGGGCAGTAACTCTGTATTTTGTCAAAATGGAGTTATGGCTCTTGTGCACTGCACTTCCTTTTAATGTCCTTGACAACTGTATGAAGTTGTTTTGAACAGTAGTTTTCAAGTTTATAATGCTCTAGACAAGGAAACATAACAAAGGGCAATAACTCTGTAATTAGTCAAGATGGAGTTATGGTTCTTGTGCACTGCACTTCCTCTCAATGTGCTTGACCACTGTATGAAGTTATATTGAATTCCAACCATAAGTCTTCAAGTTATGCTCCGGACAAAAAAAGCAATGGAAAAGTAACAAAGGGCAATAACTCTGTAATTAGTCATGATGGAGTTATGGTTCTTGTGCACTCCACTTCCCCTTATTGTGCTTGACCATTGTATGAAGTTGTTTTGAATTCCAACCAGTAGTTTTCATGTCATGCTCTGGACAAGGAAAAGTAACAAAGGGCAGTAACTCTGTAATAAGTCAAGATGGAGTTATGGTACTTGTGCACTGCACTACCTCTCAATGTGCTTGACCATTGTATGAAGTTATAATGAATTCCAACAATTAGTCTTCAAGTTATGGTCCGGACAAAAGAAAGCAATGGAAAAGTAATAAAGGGCAATAACTCTGTAATTACTTTAGATAGAGTTATGGTTCTTGTGCACTGCACTTCCCCTTATTGTGTTTGACAATTGTATGAAGTTGTTTTTAATTCCAACCAGTAGTTTTCAAGTTATGCCCCGGACAAGGAAATATAACAAAGGGCAATAACTCTGTAATTAGTCAAGATAGAGTTATGGTTCTTGTGAACTGCACTTCCTCTCAATGTGCTTGACCTTTGTATGTAGTTATATTGAATTCCAACCATTAGTTTTTAAGTTATGCTCCGGACAAAAATGCAACGGATGTCTGGACCGACCGACCACCGGATGACTCCTATATACCCCCCCAAACTTCGTTTTTGGGGGTATAACAATTACAATAAAGTTAAGCAGTTATAGACCAATAGACCAAAGCAATCACAATCTACATACAGTTTTAGACCAAAGCTTTTTCAAGTAACGAGGCCAAAGCCTTTCAGTTAAAGTTATACTGCTTTAGGCCAATGACTACTAAAGGCCATAACAATAGCATGTTATGCAGCTGCAAACCAAAGTCTTCTACATAGATGTTTGCTATCTAATATCACATCATGTCATTTAAAAACTAGAAATGTGTCATCATGCCACGGATGCCCCTGCACGCAGCCAAAATTTCAGATGGTGCATTAATTATTCTTTTCATTTTAAGTTCAAAGCCCTTAAAACTTTTCAATGTTAACACAAACCATTTTCATACAATGTTCAAGGCACTGAAATAATTCAGTCTTGAACTTTTAAAAATAGCATATTGCATATTTGTAGCCAAAATAATGGCTAAAAGTATGAGTGCTGAAACTGAAAGTTCAAAACCACGACCAAATTCAAACTTAAACTGCTTATTCCTAAGATGTATCTATATTATTTTCAAAAGTGAAAGGGACATAACTCTGCCAAAAATCATCAAACCATGACCAAATTCCAACTTGATCTGCCCATTCCTTTGACATATCCATATGTCAAATTTAAGTTGAATATTTAACTCTATTGGGTAGATAATGAACAGAAACTGTAAATTTCATATTATTTTCAAAGTGAAAGGGACATTACTCTGCCAAAAATCATTGAACCATGACCAAATTCGAACTTGGCCTGGGCATTTCAAAAACATATCCATATGTCAAATTTGAGTTGAATGTGTTGTACCATTGGGGAGATAATAAACGGAAACAAAAAAGGGGCATAACTCTGCCAAAAATCATCAAACCATGACCAAATTCGAACTTGACCTGTATTTTCTCATGACATATCCATATGTCAAGTTTGAGTTGAATGTGTTGTACCATTGGGGAGATAATGAACGGAAACTGAAAATTTCATATTATTTTCAAAGTAAAAGGGGCATAACTCTGCCAAAAATCATCAAACCATGACCAAATTCGAACTTGACCTGTATTTTCTCATGACATATCCATATGTCAAGTTTGAATTGAATGTGTTGTACCGTTGGGGAGATAATGAACGGAAACTGAAATTTCATATTATTTTCAAAGTAAAAGGGACATAACTCTGCCAAAAATCATCGAACCATGACCAAATTCGAACTTGACCTGTATTTTCTCATAACATATCCATATGTCAAATTTGAGTTGAATGTGTGCAACCGTTCTTAAGATAATGAACGGAAACTGATGATGACAGAATGACAGAATGACGGAAGGACGGAAGGATGGAAGGACGGAAGGACGGAATGACGGAACAGGGTAACACTATATGCCCCGGCCATTACATGGCGGGGGCATAAAAAAAAATAAAAAATAAAAAAAATAAAAAGAATTAAACACACATTAAAATTTTCTAAGCTAAAATCTAAAGTTTCCCAGATTTAAATTATTCCATATGTTTAGCTGAAAGTCTTCCAGCAATATCACCTATATAACCAAGTTATATAGCCACCCACCACCTTCAAGCTATATTCTCAATTTGTCTACAATACATTTCTCTTCACATACAGCTGCAGAATTGAAGAATTTAGTTTTTTTTTTATCTTTTCTAAATTTCTCACAATGGTGTTTACTTCTAAAATGATAAATTAATTTGAAGACTGACATTTGGAAACAACTCCATGGTTGGGTATTTCATACCTTTGCATATCCTTGTAAGAATTATTATTCTATTTTGATTTCTGTCATTTGTAAAACATTCAATTTGGTATTTTTTCTGTAATCGAAGGAGGAAAGGGTTATCAGTGTTTACATTATAACATGAAATGATCATTGTATAGTTAGGTTTACATATCATTTATCTGATATATGAGATAAAACATCAAACTCTACAACAAAGGAATCATTCCTGTTATCATAACCAGTAACTATCATACCCTTCATCATAAATATACATTTATTTTGACGGGTCCATTAAGTGCTTTTACTTGACAAATATATTAAGTCACATTCTTAAAAAATTCTGTTACTGAATTACAGTTAGCAATTACATGTACAAACATAACAATGCATTTACAAAATTTCAATAGTTTTTTTTTTAATTCCTTCTGGAAAAGTCTTAGATAGATGTAAATACATGTATATCAGCCTTTCAATGGTTACAAGTGATAATAATTTATGCAATTTTCGCTATTGTTTCACAGGGATATCCCTTTTTCAGATTTTTTTTCAGACTATACTCGCAGTTGGATGAGACTATAATTATATGACTGTATTGTACTGTTGGCTGTAATGATATAGAAACTGTTTAAAACATTCAATATCAACATTTATATTAAAATTATTGATATGAGAATTCTAGCATTTCTACAATATAAGGCATCTACAAAACTTCCCTCCCACTATAATATACTCCAACCATGCTTCATGCAATAACAGAGAGAGTCTTATTATAAACAGATTTCAAGTAATTACATATGTGAATTTCAACAGTTTCTTCAATTTCTGCAGAATTCTTTGATGTAGTTTAAACTTTCTGGTTAATTTAGTGAGATAGGTTAAAATGTTTTCAAACTGAGCAAACATTTCATATTAACAAGATAAATATTTACGGCTGTTTGTCAATCTGGTAAATGTCCCTGCATGTCAATGATGGTCCCCTAAAAATACAATCTTCTCCAAACATCATCTTAAATAAATAAACTATAGCAACTTTATATGCTATTATATGACAATATGGCACAATTTATCTATTTAGTTATCAATGGACCAACCTGTTTTATTGTCTGAATTCGTTTAAAATTTAATAAATGAGTGAGGATATTGGTGGGTGGGCGAGTAAGTTGATAAGTTAATAAGTTTGTGGTGGCAGAATGGCCAAGTGGTGAACTTGCTGGACTAAAGATTATTAGCCATGTGGGTTCAAACCCTGTTAGAGGCAAAACACTGTTTCCTTGTGCTCATTGTTCAGTACTGATTGGTCCCAGGAACAGATTAGAGAGTGAATTGATAAGCTAATATCTTCCTGCACAATTTATTCTGTATAAACCAAGTCAATAACTATTTGATCAACTATTCATGAATGTTACAAGTTGCTGTCTTTATTAGAATTTATCACAGAGAAAACATTTATACAATTATACTTGTAAACATCATTTGATTCTTTTCATTTATAAATATATCGCTAAATTCTCTGAATCTTAATTGATTGATTGATTGATTGATTATATACTCCATATAGTATTTCTATATCAGCAATTTAGTGCAAAAGGGGCAAAGAAAAGAATGAAAACACATTCCTGCATCAACATTTATTTGTTTGTCACATTTATTTTTATTTTCTATATAATTTCTCTATATACTAACTAACAAAATGTACAACAATTATAATACATGTATATATAATTAAACTCCAATAAATATCATGAGCTAATATGGAGCATGGATTAAAAAAAAATCCAATTGTCTGTGATCAATATCAAGTAATATTGAAAGCCACAAGCAATTTGGATTTTAATTATCGTATGCTTGAATATTTTCGTAAAATTAATTGAAACTTCAATTTCAATTATAGTTCCATTGTCAAATAACAACTGGATGTTTTAAATGCTACACCAAATAAAAATACACCTTGTCTGATTCTATAACATGGAATTTGAAATTCAAATTAACTGAAAATTAAAATAGTGAAAGTCTGAGAATGGAAGCATCAGAATAGAATATTTAAAATTCTATTAGGCTATGTACTACTAATTTATTTTTCCAAAAATATTTCATTTATTTCACAATGTAATAAATCATAATTGAAAATAGGCAGGTAAAATAATCATATCTCTAATATTTTACTTACAAATTTCCAATTATAATTTTGTTTTTCTGGGGGAAAAAAACAGTTACCTTTAAACAGATGTGTCCTGAAGCAGATTTCAATATCGGTACACTTAATATAATAATAGGCACTTCCTTTATAAAATACCTCTTGCATGAATAATCATTAATATTGTTAATGTTAGAATTATGCTGGCATACCTAATATCATGCCTGCTTCATTTAATATATTAGTAACAGAACAAATTTCAATAATGAGACTAACTATTACTAATATATATAATGTAGAAAAGTTATGTTTTATAAATTAGATAATGTATTTTTGTGTACTTTAAACAATATGAGCGTTTTTGCACATGTGCTAATTGATCAGGCCCTCTATGAAGGATATATCAGCCTGAACAATACAACCCCATGCAGATACACAGTCATGTATATAGTCCATTGCATGCGATATTGTGTGACATCATGTTTATGATGTAAACAATTTATAAACAAATTAGAAAATTGCTGAACTTGCCCATCACTGATATGGGTTCGATTCCTAGCAAGAACTAAAACTAATTCTTTTACATAAGGCGGCAACCAGCTAGCTTAAGAAAAGTCTGTGGTGCTTCTCACTGTCAGTATGACAAACAAATTCCAACAAAACAAGAAAATGGCTGGAAGACTGTAAGCAATGGAGTAATAGATTTTCTAATCTAGATTTGATAAGTAAAATGGAACAGTCCATGTGAGATATCTATTTGCATTTATTCTATTAAAGGAACTCCACTGAGGTCCAATAGCCTAAAATAATAGATTTTAAAATTCTTCCTTAAATCAACTGGTACATTTGAATTTGAAACCAAGCAATAGATGATATATAAATATACAAGGTATTAAATTGATAATCGATTTTCATGCGATTTTTTGCCGATTTGAGTGAAAAGCGTTTAAACGGTTTTCATTTATTGGGCCAATTTTCACAATAAAATTGATTATTTCTGGGCAACGGAGTGAGCGAATAATTTCAAATTTTGTACATGAGTTATTGGTCTAGACATACATCTAGTTATACAAAAATCTTGAAAAAATATTTTCGGTCCCTTCAAGTCAAAAAACCTCAGTGGAATCCCTTTAATTATGACCTTACAGAAGTATGTAATAAACAAGAGCACTGTATGCCCGAAAGTGTTTTTTTTTTTAAGTAAGGATGAAGCATTTGTAAGACACAGGAATTAAATAAAGTATTACCACATTCAAAAAGCAATGCTACTTTATAGTTGAAGAACCTTCATATATGTACAGTGTTTCCAAAGCACCACCATCAAGTTGTTATCTTTTAAGTAAAATGCTATGACAGATGGACGAAAAGACGCCAGGGGTATAACATAATATAAGCAAATATTTTAGGGCATATAAATAATGTACTCAATATAAGTGATCATCCTATGAAGTTTGACAGTTGTAAAACTGTTAAAAATATTTAAGGTCATTTGATATTGACCTTTGACCTTGTGACCCCAATATAGGCAATCATCCTATAAAGTTTGAACACTGTAAGCCAAATTGAACTTGTGTTAAGCTCCAGAAAGCACAATTTCAGTGTTAAGGTCATTGTGACCCTGACCTTTGATCTTATGACCCTAAATTCAATAGGGTCATGTATTGGACATGGCTGTTCATCCTACAAAATTTTACAGCATAGGTTGATTAATACTTAAGTTATTGAGCGAAAACCATTTTCAGTTTTAAGGTAACAGTGACCTTGACCTTGTGACCCAAAAATTAAGAGGGGTCTTTTACTTAATACTGACAATCATCCTACGAAGTTTGAACACTGTGGGCCAAACGGAACTTAAGTTATGCTCCAGAAACAACAATTTTCAGTGTGAAGATCATTATGACCCTGACCTTTGACTATATGACCCTAAAATCAATAGGGGTCATGTAGTGGACATGGCTGTTCATCATATAAAATTTTACAGCTGTAGGTTGATGAATATTTAAGTAATTAAGCGAAAACCATTTTCAGTTTTAAGGTAATAGTGACCTTGACCTCTGACCTTGTGACCCAAAAATTACTAGGAGTCTTCTACTCAATATTGACAATCATCCTATGAAGTTTAAACACTTAGGGCCAAATAGAACTTAAGTTATGCTCCAGAAACTACAATTTCAGTGTAAAGATCATTGTGACCCTTACCTTTAACCTTATGACCCTAAAATCAATAGGGGTCATGTATTGGACATGGCTGTTCCTCCTATAAAATTTTGCAGCTGTAGGTTGATTAATACTTAAGTTATTAAGCGGAAACTGTTTTCCGTTTTAAAGTAATACTGACCTTTGACCTTGTGACCCCAAAATCAATACAGGTCCTCTATCTAATATGGACAATCATCCTATAAAGTTTGAATATTGTGGGCCAAATGGAACTTAAGTTATGCTCCCGAAACTGTTTTCAGTTTTAGGGTAATAGTGACCTTGACCTTTGACCTTGTGACCCCAAAATCAAAAGGGGTCTTCTACTCAATATGGGCAATCATCCTATAAAGTTAAGATATTGTGGGCCAAATGGAACTTAAGTTATGCTCCCAAAACTGTTTTCAGTTTTAAGGAAATAGTGACCTTGACCTTTGACCTTGTAACCCAAAATCAATAGGGGTCTTCTACCTAATATGGGCAATCATTCTATAAAGATTGAATATTGTGGGCCTTATGGAACTTAAGTTATGCTCCAGAAACTATTTTCAGTTTTAAGGTGACAGTGACCTTGACCTTTGACCTTGTGACCCCAAAATCAATAGGGGTCTTCTACTTAATATGGGCAATCATCCTTTGAAGTTTGAATTTTGTGGGTCAAATGTAACTTAAGTTATGCTCCTGAAACTGTTTTCAGTTTCAAGGTAATAGTGACCTTGACCTTTGACCTTGTGATCCCAAAATCAATAGGGGTCTTCTACCTAATATGGGCAATCATCCTATAAAGATTGAATATTGTGGGCCAAATGGAACTTAAGTTACGCTCCCAAAACTATTTTCAGTTTTAAGGGAACAGTGCACTTGACCTTGTGACCCCAAAATCAATAGGGGTCTTCTACTCAATATGGGCAGTCTTCTACTCAATATGGGCAATCATTCTATGAAGTTTGAATATTGTGGGCCAGATGGAACTTAAGTTATGATCCGGAAAACAAATTGCTAACAGACGGATGGACAAATGGATGCCAGGGGGTATAACATAATATGCCTGAAAGAATAAAAAATCATGATGCAACAAACTTTAGACAAGTCCATATCCCGACAGTATGCATGAGCCAGCCCCTTGAGCTAACTACAGACACATAAAACAAAATTTGCCATGTAATAATCTTTAATTACCAGAATGCACTAAACATATGCAAATTTGTTACAGAATTAAATATTAACACCTGAATTCTAAAGATTTGAAGAGCTGGTAATGAGATGAGCTCATACTTCTTTACTGTAAACTATATAGAGCTATCACTCACCATGGCTTCTGATAAACACCCATCATAAAAGAAATATTACCATCATTTCAAAATAATCTCAAAATCAAAATCATTATCACATCTGCTGTACTGATGCTGCAGGTATAAAGATGGTATACACACAATGCAGTGGTGCCCATTTACTTTTATGATACCTGGAACAATGGTGTATCAAATTATACAATACAAAATGTTTATCAGGCAAATTTAATAATGCTTGAATGTTTAATAAACAGCTCTAAACAGATATTTGGACCACAACAAGGAAACGTTACTTCAAAAATGAAGGATAAAACTTTTGATGTTTCCATCTATAAATGCATAAATGACAAAACTGTACATGGTAAATGTGGTACTATAGTCAGCTACAGATTCTGTGATCTGAATAAGAACATGTTGACCTACCACGCTGGTCCTGTATTTCTCATTGACATTCCTACAACATTCTATGGCCCCTCACCATTGTCTTAGACTCGCTACCGAGGCCATTAATATCAGTTGTTAAAACGAGTTAACTGACATATGACTGGCCTTATGTTGCAATTTATCACCAAACTGTAGGCCACTGATGAGTGTTTAGTGCTTTTCTACAAATTCTTCAAATTTTCTGCATGATTTGCTTCCTTTATTAGTTTTGCCGAGACCTGTCAAAGTTAATGTATAAAAAGTGTGCTGCATGTACATCTATGATACATTTTACAGTCGCAGTCCATGCTGCTTTAATCTATATTGAAGTTTTTTTTATTATTTATAACTTTAAGTCTAACAGTAAATGCATGTTGGTACAGTTCAGTAATTACAAAAGTTCTGTTACTGTACATGATTTAGGGATATTGAAATGAATATTGAGGGTAATAGATTTTCATACCTGAGTGAGAAATGAGACTTAACAGTTTTCTTTAAAAATATCAACAAATGCATTTATTATTCACTTATTTTCTGTCAAAAAAGCTTTTCATTCCAAATGAAATTTATAGAAATGTCTGTGGGTCATGGTGATTATTTACCATTTTTGCACAGTAAACAGTTAAACACAATTATGGAAAAATGTAAAGTTATTTCACTTTTATCTGTGGATTTACACTTAAATGGGTAAAATGTCACTTTAAGGGTGATTAGTGCCTAATGTGTGTGTGTTTTTAGTTTTATTTATACTGCGCGCCGGTTTCCCATATGTCCCAGACTATCTGCCTCTGTTACGTCGCTGGTCGTAGAGCCTGCAATGGAGGAATTAGTTCACCTGCAACGTCGCCGATCGTAGAGCCACAACGGAGGTCTTCTCATGCCGTCTTTCATCGTAGATCTTCTCTAGGACCCAGTTCCTCGCTTCCTGAACGCAGTAGACAATAAAGGAAAAGCACCTCTTCGGGGAGCAGCAGCTCTCTTTAGGGCCACACCCTTTGGTTTAAACATATTTATTCAACAAAACATTTAACAAGTGAACAATATTTACAAAGTACATTTTGGGATTGGGCAGAAAGCTATAAAGCTTATGAATGCTAGGGTGGTTAGGTCACACCAGCTAAGTGACCTAACAAGGTCACCCATCTGGTGTGACCTATACCTTCCGAGTGACGTGCACACCGCGAAGGGAAATCAGAAGTATGCCTAATGTCATAGAAAGCTGCTCTTTTATACTTCTGGCCCCAAGCCCCGCAGTGACTGAGACTGTCATCCTACACTACAGCATTTATCAGTGGACAGGGACCTGGCTAGAATGAAAGACTAACACCCATAAAAAAACAAAAATATAGAATATAGAGCAGCATTTCTTTGCAACACCAAAAATGACATTATAGAACTTTTATTAAGCGCCAAAAATGTTT
Organism: Ruditapes philippinarum; assembly: GCF_026571515.1. Classification (NCBI taxonomy): domain Eukaryota; kingdom Metazoa; phylum Mollusca; class Bivalvia; order Venerida; family Veneridae; genus Ruditapes; species Ruditapes philippinarum. The sequence goes on along the minus strand of NW_026866106.1, from coordinate 94,203 downwards.
TTAAAAAAATTACTACTTGGTACATTTTTTTTTCAAGATTCTACTTTTAGTTTTTGAATTACTGAAAATGACACTGAACTATATTTATTGTTGCAAACACAGATTCTGATTGTTGTTCTGGGGCAAAGGAAGGTGGGGGAAAGATAGGGAGTGGGGTCCAGAGTCAGGTGGGGGAAAGATAGGGAGTGGGGTTACTCAAGTGGAAATCATGCAACAATTTATCACCTTCCAAAAAAATTAATTAATATCAGTACAGTCTCCTCTCTTACTCATGGAACTATTACCTGAATTTCTCTTCAAGTCCATCCTCAATTTTCTGGTCTGTTCTATATCGAAGTTCAATTGTTTTGCTAATTGCAAATTTTCTCAACAAAGCTTAGGTTGGCCATAAACTATATGAATAGGTGTAATAATCCATAAAGATGATAGTTAAAGAAAGTAAAATAACAATAATAAAAAGAATCTTATTTTGATGTCTTTTCATTTTGATGTTAAAACATGTGATCAACACATGTGGATCTCACAAAAAGTACACAATCATACAAACAAAAACACAAAAAACTATGTAAAGGTGTTTTACACTTTTCACTAATTGTCTTTCTTAGGCCTTCTTTTTTCTCCTCTGACCATTACAAAAGTTCTAATATAATAAAGATCAGATATATTCTTGTAAAATGCTACCTTTAATATGTAACTTCATCTTAAGTTCCCATGTCAACATTTTATGATGATTTTTATCTGGGGTGGGACTCATACATTAGGCATCTAATAAAAGTTTAAAGAACTTTTATGATCATATCATGTACCAAGATATACATCCTGGAAATAATTTTACTAACTAGGGTAACATGTTATTAATTCATCCCATGAAATATTCTATTAATCAGCGACATGGCACTTTCTGTATTTATCATTAAAGCCATATAAAAAATGTTTGATGTTTTCATCATCAAATAACATTGTGCAAAAGTAGTGTAATTATAAAATGCAACAGTTTAATGAAACATAATAACATCTCAATTATATATTTTTCCATAAAAATTTAGGAAATAGGAATTCTTAAATTATATGTTAAATCTGGTGCCATAGAGACTGCATCAAAGATGGTTCCGTCATCTTAAATGACACTGACTGGCATCTGACCAAAAACTGAAATATTGATAAACTATAAAGTCATCCTTCATACAGAAGTCATAAAATAATGTTGTATTCACAATTAAATTCAATTGGATTGAATCCAGTTTTACAATGATATAAAACAAGAACAAAACTTAAATATAACTAAGTACTTCAATGGTATTAAACATGTACAAAACTTAACAAGTATCACAATGGTATCACACATGCACAATACTTAAAGTACAATACTTAAATACCATGAATTACAATGGTATCACACATGTATAATACTTAAATGCTCAGCATCACAATGGTATCACACATGTACAACACTTAAATGCTCAGTATTACAATGGTATCACACATGCACAATACTTAAATGCTCAGTATTACAATGGTATCACACATGCACAATACTTAAATGCTCAGTATTACAATGGTATCACACATGCACAATACTTAAATGCTCAGTATTACAATGGTATCACACATGCACAATACTTAAAGTACAATACTTAAATACCATGAATTACAATGGTATCACTCATGTACAATACTTAAAGTACAATACTTAAATACCATGAATTACAATGGTATCACATATGTACAATACTTAAATGCTCAGTATTACAATTGTATCACATATGCACAATACTTAAAGTACAATACTTAAATACCATGAATTACAATGGTATCACATATGTACAATACTTAAATGCTCAGTATTACAATGGTATCACACATGTACAATACTTAAATGCTCAGCATTACAATGGTATCACATATGCACAATACTTAAATGCTCAGTATTACAATGGTATCACACATGAGCAATACTTAAATACTCAGTATTGCAATGGTATCACACATGAGCAATACTTAAATACTCAGTATAACAATGGTATCACACATGAGCAATACTCAAATGCTCAGTATTACAATGGTATCACTCATGCACAAAACTTAAATACCCAGTATTACAATGGCATCACACAAGTACAATACTTAAATGCTCAGTATTACAATGGTATCACACATGAGCAATACTTAAATACTCAGTATTGCAATGGTATCACATATGCACAATACTTAAATGCTCAGTATTACAATGGTATCACACATGCACAATACTTAAATACTCAGTATTACAATGGTATCACACATGAGCAATACTTAAATACTCAGTATTACAATGGTATCACACATGACCAATACTTAAATACTCAGTATTACAATGGTATCACACATGCACAATACTTAAATGCTCAGTATTACAATGGTATCACACATGTACAATACTTAAATACTCAGTATTACAATGGTATCACACATGTACAATACTTAAAGCACAATACTTAAATACTCAGTATTACAATGGTATCACACATGCACAATACTTAAATACTCAGTATTACAATGGTATCACACATGCACAATACTTAAATACTCAGTATTACAATGGTATCACACATGCACAATACTTAAATACTCAGTATTACAATGGTATCACACATGAGCAATACTTAAATACTCAGTATTACAATGGTATCACACATGAGCAATACTTAAATGCTAAGTATTACAATGGTATCACACATGAGCAATACTCAAATGCTCAGTATTACAATGGTATCACACATAAGCAATACTTAAATGCTAAGTATTACAATGGTATCACACATGAGCAATACTCAAATGCTCAGTATTACAATGGTATCACACATGAGCAATACTCAAATGCTCAGTATTACAATGGTATCACACATAAGCAATACTTAAATGCTAAGTATTACAATGGTATCACACATGAGCAATACTCAAATGCTCAACCTTAAATTTGAACAATACCTTTCCCAACTATTTATTGATTTTTTCCATGCCCACACTATATCTAAATACCCAACACAACCCTTCATTCTCAACAGTCAACACAGTCATTATCAGAATAAAGTATGAAAAGATCAGTACACATGACAAAATAATTTTACATATTTAAAACACATGTTTAGAGGGTTTGTATTATGTTGTAATTAAAAAGTACTCAATATAAGAACAGTTACTGTCAGCTTAATGTCCTATTTTAAACATATCTGTCACATCAAAGAAGACTCATTCACAGTCTCTCAATATGCTCACTTTTTTGTCATACCATAGAACATGTGTACATCAAATACTTCACCTTACTAATGAGTCTCACCAAAAAATCTCAACTATTCCCCTAATGTTTCTTTAACACATATGTGAAAATCTCGAAAAATTATGTTTCACAAAGTTTGGAAGCTAGAAACAGCAATTATAAGAACATAAGTTAAAGTTCAGCGATAGGGAAACATGAAAATTACATTAAAATATGATAATGTAAACAAACTTCAGTAAAAAGATCAACATGTTTAAAATAACAAGTTAAACATGTGTAAGCCATTGCCTTTCTTTTGAGATTTAACACTTCTGTTCGGATATATAGTAATTATTGAGTCATTTAAAAGAGTAAAATGCTGTTCCACACCACACGTCTTCTCACATGTTAGATCCGCCTATCAATTTATAACATAAACTCGGAAAAATAATGACTTTTAAAATCTTTTCAAGTTGGAAAATATTACCTGAAGCATAGTTTAACTTCTGTGCTTCTTGTGTAAGATATGCTTAATAAGCATGAACACACAAGTTGAACAATGTGATCACAGGCTTCATTTTATGAAAGCAGGCATGTTTAAAATTCATTTTTCGGCAATAAAGAGATACCCAGATAGCAGACAGTAGTTGGCCCAACGTTGGGCCAATTACATTTGCTTTGTTGGCCCAACACATAATGCCAACGTTGGCCCAATGTCAATTTGCTAATTGGGGCAACGTTGGGCCAACGGTTGGTATATGGTTGGCCCAACGACTGCTTTCCTACTCTTATCGTTGGCCCTCCATTGGCCCAATGACTGGTTTTCCTTCCTATCGCTGGCCCTCTGTTGGCCCAACAACTGGTTTCCCTTCTTCTTGTTGGCCCCCCGTTGGCCCACTGACTGGTTTCCTACAATAAACATTGGCCCTTTGTTGGCCCAATGCCTTGTTTTCATAAAAGAACAAAATATATACTAATTACTACAATTTATTACTAAATGTTGTTCACATATCATTTTCATTTTCTTCTCTTTGTTGTTGCAACTTTTTAGTCAATCTCTTCCTCCGCCCGCCTTCCCTATCCTTGGCATATCTTAGGCACTCCTTCATTGTCTTCTCGATTTCATTATTAGTAAACCCCTGTCTACTTCCTCTTACAGCATCTGAAATTTATACAGTTTACTGATTTTATTTAAAGATACACTACTTATTATAATTTACTAGTAAAAAAGCACATAAATCTGTCAAAATGCAAATAGAGCTAAGGGGATAAGACTTTGATAGTAAAGAAATATTTTAAATTACAAGTCAATAGATTTAATAGTAACAGAGATATTTGACATAATTAAAAATTTCAACCTAAAATGTTTAAGTTAAAAAGGGGCATAATTCTGTCAAAATACAAATAGAGTTATGATGATCATTTACAACACAAGAGTCACATCTTACACCCACGGTGTAAAATAATTTTCTAGCACCTTTGAAAAAGTAAAAATACAAACCTTATATGACTTTTTTAAGTCTAAGTTTTTCGAATGGTTTTTTCCAGCCCTTTCCAACCCAGTTGTATTCTAGGGCAACTTCCTGAGACAAAGTGTGAGACATAACATGGCGAACAATGCTCTCCCAATTAGACATAAATTTGCTGTCTGAAATGAAATAAAAACAATTTTTGCAGTCGGGTAAAGTAATTTGTGTTTAATGCGAAGTTACACTTCAAATTAAATTTACACAAAGTTTCGTATACACTCTACTGCAATGAGTGGTGTAACTGTTAAAAAGTCTAGTAACAAAGCAGAATTTTGCAAATAACTCATAATCAATCATAATTACCTATTTATACTCAGAAACAGATTGTATGAGAATTGTAGCTTGTCAATTTTTACTAACTTGCAATTTTTTTGCAGTTATCACAATAAATTCAGATGTAAAACTATAAACATATCATATTTAAAGCTGATAAACACTGATAGAATTAAATGGTTTTAATTTCATTACAAAAATCAAATTCATTCTGGCTTGTTTACCTGTATTTTCCTTTACCAATCCGCCATTTTGTATTAATCACATGACCTGGTCACGTGGATAGTATAACAGGTTTTAAAACACTAATTCCGTGCAGGTTTAAATACATTACTATATTAGAAGGGTTTATTTAAAAGATTAAAGTAAAACACCTAGATCTACTTACATTTTTCAGTGTTGAAAAATTGCAGTCTAATACAAATTTATTTAGATCTATCTGTAAACACGTCCACGCAGCTTCGAAATCAAGCGAGGGAAAGGATGGGTAGTGCCAAAATTTTTCATTCATTGATAACATAACCAGAGGTTAATTAGAGTTCAGAGTGGAAGATTCCGGAGGTTTATTATGGTTATTCCAGCACATGTATAATTGCTTTAGATTATACATCAGATCTTCAAGATTTCTATAGATCTATTGATACATATCCCCTAATACTGCATAGCATGGGCTTTGGTCATTTCTAGACTCAAAAAGTAATTATTTCTTACATTTCTCATTTAATTTATATGAGTATTTCTTGAATGTGACAATATTGAACATGGCTTCAAAAAAAACATTATAAACTTTAGTCTTTACTCATTGTAGTGTACTGTTTATATACAGTAAAATATCTACATACATATCTGTCTTTAAAAAAATAAATTTTGGGTAAGGTGCAGTAATTAATATATTTGACGAAAATGTATCGTTGGTCAAACGTTGGCCCAACGTCTGTTTTAAAGTACATATTTATCGTTAGTGGGCCAATACAGAAATGTCGCTGGCGTAACATATAGTTGGTTCGACGTTGGGCCAACAACTGCATTTATAGTACATGTTAATTAGAGTTGGGCCAACCATGGCCCAACAACGATTTTCCTATGACGATTTTCCGTGGTTGGCCCAACCACTGCATGTTTACAGGGTATAGTTCACCTTTCATTTGTGATTATGGATTATACAAAATTGCCAATGAAAATCCAAAAATAAGCAAAAATATTCAAAAACATGTTCATGTACAAAGTATGAATACATGTTCACCCAATCTGATTAAAATCAGCTCCTTATTAACACTACAAATTAGGATCTGACTGGCAACAATTGGACGTTACCTTCTAGTACTTGCAAACAGCCAATCATCTGCAAGCTTTCACAATTTGAAAGCAATGCAGTTTGTAATTTTAACAGCTGGAAAACCAATACAGAGTAAGAAATTTTCACAATTTTGAGAACATTAACATGGGGCTGTCCATATAGTGGGCAGGTAAACTGGCAAAACAATCTTGCCCATTAAAAATTGAGTCTATTATGTTTCAAATTACTTCAAACAATTTTTTTTCTTACAAAAATAAACAATTTGTATTACTTCCATGGACAGCGATATTTTGTTCATCTAATGCCTATCTGTAAAGGATGGTTTGATTGCATGGTTCAGAACTGTTCACAATTAAGGGGAGAAGATGTGTAAGCGACTGGATAGCACAGTCGGTAGAGCCACGGAACTGTATTCCCAGGGTCCCGGGGTTCAAGTCCTAGTCAGGCTGCACTTTTTTCTGACCCTGTGACTCCCATACAATCTTGAGTATTATCCTTTAGCATTAAGTACAGATTCTGCACAAAGAGAATTTATTATTTATATATTCTTAAATTTCATTTTGATATTCTTTTACTTGGTATAATGGCATGTTTTGATCACTATAACAACGGTATACATTTGTAGTTGTGTAGGCTGTCTGCCCTAACAGTTCTTTTTACTTTCCATAATGTCAAAAGCATCATTATACTTTTCTCCCGGAAAAAAATTAGGAATTTTATGGTTAAGACACTTCAACATATTAAATCTGAAATATTCATTCTCAAGTGTCCTTTACTAGTCTTAACAAAGCTTTAATTCTGATGTAGTTTATACATGATTGAAGGAAACTTGTGTCATGGGTTATTTTATATGTGAAGGGAAAGACAATGCTATATAGAAAATAATTCAACTAGAACAGTTTTCCCACAACTTTCATGACTACCAGGCCTGTCCCTTTCTTGTGTGTGTTCCTTGTTTGATGAAGAGATTGATTATAATAAAATCATTTTATATTTATGACCACTTTATTACATGTTATTATTATAAAGGAAATGAGTCATGCACATTGATCCTGTAAGATGAATATAAAATATGTATTTTGTAAATAAATAATGGTTTGTTTACTATTACCACATGTTAATGAATTCACAATGGTGTATTTGTTTGTTCTCACTCTGAGTGTAAAACAACAACAACAACAGCAAGACTTCTAACATTATAAACAAGATATTGTCTAAATTTCCCTAAAAACATTTCTCACACCTACAACCGTATCAGTTATAACAGTTTCTGATAAATCTAATTAACAGTTTCTAATTGTTCACTTACAAAAATGATTGACTGACCCAGTGATTGCAATTTAAATCACAATGACACTCTAAAGGTGGCGACCTTCCAGCATTATTGGTGAAGGAAGACCTCTGGTGCCCCTACGTGCATTATTTCAGGCAAAGAAAGGCACATGAGTAGAACTACTGACATTCAGTAAGCTAGCTGTATAGCTTCCTCACATTAAAAATCCAAAGTTCCAATGAGGATACAAACAATCACAGCCATGAAAGGCAAGTTCTTTGAAGTCAACAATTGAAACCTCTTAGCCTCAAACGCCCCTCTCAATTTAAAAAAAACAAAACAATAATATATTAAACCCAAAATGTAAAACAGTTCTTATTGTCCACTTTCAGACTTTCCACTTTCGCATTTGAAATGCTCAAAAGATATTGTCTGTTCTTACTGTCTAAAAAAGAAATGGTTGTAGAAGATGGAGTAATTATTAAACCTGCAATTCACTTAGGATAACTTTACAGAGATTTAGTTGACTTAAATGAGTATATCTTATTGGGACTGGAACAATGGTTAAAACCGGTTGCCCATAAAGGCAATGTTAAAAAGTTTGCTGGGTCAGTTTGTTTGACCCTGTTTATTGATGGCATTGGTAAATTCAATTACCCAAGAGGCAATAACCCAAGAGGAATTCAATATTCAAACATGAAAATTTATACTTCAACACCTTCTGTATCTTCTACCATGTTTTATAAAACAAAATCAGTGTTTGTTTAACATACCTATTACATTTATACAAAAGAGAATATGTTTTATAAATTGACAATTTAACATACATAGTAATCATACAAAAGAGACATCTAGTGAAAGGACAAGAAAATAAACAGTGAGAAGCACTGAAATAAGTCATCAAACAGATCTTGCTGAATTATTCTGGGAGAATTGACATCATTAGACTGCAACAATTCTCTCTGCCAACAGTAAAAAAGTATATAATGGTAAATTTATGAAAATTAACTTGAAGTATGAACAGATTTCACTTCTACTTAGCTTTGGCAACTGCTCACTTACATTATACTTTCATAAACAGGAAGCAAGCGTGTCAGCTGATCTTGAACAAATGTGTTTTAAAACGATAAATTTGCACCTAACAGGTTTATAAATGCCAGGCCTTCAGGAAATGCGAGTGCAAACAAATGCACAAAATATTTATCATTCCGTAAAGGTTCACTGTTCACATTTTATGCTCGGAAACCATTGTACACATTCATTTACAATTCAAAACAGTTAAGCATTTCTTTTTGCGCTGTGTGATCATGCAAATGCATCATGAAAATTACGTATTAACTCACAATTGTACCACTACAATAAACTGTTACTGCACATTCATTGACAAGATTCTGAGATTTACGGCAAATTGCTTAATGAAAGAAAGCTGATGTCAATACCTCCAACAAGAATAGGGCATAACACATGAAATTATATGGTTAAACTATAGTACTTAAAGTACCTATGAATCAATTCATTCATTTTGTTTCCTGCCTGTCATTTATAAAATTTGTTTAGAATTTTGTTCCTTCAAAACTTCTTATTACTCTTACCCCGAAATAGCAAAATAACAATTTGTCACTAGTGCAAAATCAGGCTAGCTAGTGTACCCATTTTGTGTGACGAAGGTTCTCATTAAAACACTTAACCTGGTGAATTGGTGTGATGATTCTAAATTTCTTTGAAATTAATTTGAGCAGTCTATACAAACTTTCAATATCAATATACAACATAATAATGATCACCCTGAAGAGCAGCACACTTCAATTTTATCAAAATTGAATAGTAAACTGTTCTTTGACTTAATGACCTATTTTATGTTTTGCTATTACAGATACAATTGACCTTGACCTTTTGACCTGATAATTGAGTTTCCAATAGGACAGAGCCTGATATGCAGGTAAGCCTGGCTCTTTACTGGCAAAGGATGATTGCTTATGGATCCACCAGATTAAATGATTCCCCTAAAATAGATAAATTGTTTTTTTTAAATAATTACAAAAGTCCATTAAGTTATTTAATGTAATGTAAGAGCAACGGAAAACATTATTTGTTATATAAAATTCAGCAGCAGACAACAGTTATATTGGTAATACTAGAATTATGTACGACTTTAGTCAAGTTTTAAGCCCAGAACCTGAGAGCCTTTCAATACAGTTGTATTGTCACAGCAGGTGCATTGCAACACCACATTCAGTATTTATAAATAATTGCACATGATAAATGATAGCTTTATAATCTGCATTGAAACACTGGAGAACCTGCAATAATATATCAAGTTATGTTAAAGAAAGAAAATTTTCTCCCTTTGTCTTAGCATAAAGTATCTGACATGTGCAAGAATTCATCATTCTGTCAAAACTGTTTACACCTCATTTACACTTGTACACTTTTTTGAAGAATCGTATTAAAATACCAGCATTATAGTCTCATCCCCTAAAAACCCATCATAAACAAAATCATGAATAATTTTTGAAACCCAATGAATATTAACTACCCAAAATAGAGTCAATCTAAACAAGTTTTCTTTTTTTAATCAATACACTCTATTTTTGTCAAGTGCATAAAACAGCTTCTTGCCACCATAAGTGACTTCAAGCCGACATAATAACAGTTGGTCACTAAGACGGGTCTGTAATGGCATATCACAACAACAAGAACCTCTCTATAAAACATCTGGACTGTTTCAGCTAATATCACACGTTGACACAGACTTTGATCAAACACAATGTAAAGCCTCATTTCAGACTGGGCATGGACCTTGGTCACCCTTCATTTCTCCAAGAATATCAGAAATGTGACAACAGTGAGCCAGATTTATTTAAACCTCTTTGAACTGATTGTTGCCATTTTTTTGGCTCATTTGTAATATTTCTGGTCTATTGGTAATTCCTACTGTTGGTCAGTTGATGTCCATTAATCAACACCGGTCTATTTACTTGCTAGTGTGAACTGCCCAATTAAGAAATTGATGAGGTTGTTACAAAGTGTTTCTGCCAGATAAACATGTCTTCTTTTCTTTGTTAACAACTTCATTATAAACTTAATAGGTCATTGTCATCAATTCTAGAACAAAAGTAGTTAAATATTTTATTTATTGCTGTTTCTTACCAATTAACCATGTTCATATTTGCACAAGAAGTCAAATAAATATCTGATAAAAACCTAGCAAATAAGTATGCTACTGTTAGAAATTAAATCAAGAAATCTTACATATGTACATACTCATGCATATTTCATAAAAGTGTTCTATTAATAAATAAAATACAGTTGTATATAATATACTATATGCATAACAACAATAGTGTTTTCACAAACCTATGACTAAAGAAACTCTAATTATTAATTACAGAAAGACTTAAGGGTCTATGTGACCTTTAAATATGACCAACTGCCCTAAAAATTTGTAGGGATCAACTACTGCCCCATAAGCAAATTGTTTTTACGAAGTTTACCAAACTTCTTCTTTTACAGGTTCATGAGATAGACATTCCAATCACAATGTGCTCAATACTTACCTTAATGGGGGTATGACAAAAATTGGAAAAGAATGCAGAAGCTTTACTTTTATCTAATGTAATATGACAAAAAATAGCTTTAATTTGACCACAAATCTGAAAGGAATAGATTTCTTGGATGAATTCCCCATTGACCTTCATTTGACTAAAATATTAAACATTTTCCATATATTTTGTAAAATAAACACACCTACAAACGTATGAACCTAATAGTATTGAATAATGCAAAATGCTGAAAATTAAAGAAAAATATAATGATTACAATGGAATGCTCTGTTTTTTATGTGATATGCTAATTAAGAAATATGATATGACATAATACTAGCCTGACAAACTACTGTTACAAGATTCCTCGGATACTCTATAGGAAGTGTGGGTGTTTGGCAAGGAATACCAAATTAAATTAAAGAGGTTAATAGCAAATGGGAATTTCCAAATTTAAAGTGTGAACTTTTTTTTTTTTTTTTGAATGGAAACTGCAGTGTTGTGAAAAACTTTATTGCAGCACGAGAATTTCCTCTCCAGCCCTTCATAATCATCATATTTATTGTTATGAAAGGGAATTGCTATAAAGTTTCGCACATTCTAATGTGTGGTCGCACAATTAAAATCAAAGTACTAAAAGGACTGGTAGACTGTCTGCCAAAAACAAGGAAACATAATACATAGTACATTAGGTACTTCTCTTTAACAATAATAATGGCCTGGAGATTTCTGCTGACAAATACATCATCTCTTACATTCTTTTTGTCTTTTTTTACAAGAACTGAATACAAAATCATTTCCTGAGGACAATATTTATGATATTCATGCAGATTTATACAATAAATACTGCATGTAAATGTGTTTATTCAGCTATATTACAATATTTCAACAGCGTTCAACAAATCTAATATCACAATACAACACATTAATAATTCATACAAATTTTAATAATTGATACAAATTTAAAGTTTCAGAAACAGAAAAAAAATAAAAGTGATCAGTAAGAATTTAACTTGACTAGTCAGCATAATACTGGAGTGGGAACCGGCACAGACAGATAGACAGATAGCAGGGAACCGATGACAAGATATCATAGTGATCTACAAGCCTCATTACATCTCTCCCATAGGGGCCTGATAACAACCATTATCAATGCAATAAAATCCTACACGCTGCTCATAACTTCTCATACTTAATGAAAGAGAACTTACAAATTGTTACACAGAGACTCCCAGAGGTGATTTTATTAAAGTATTAGGTGTTAATCTTCATTAGCCACTTGGCACTTTTATGATTCGCTATAATAACATATGAAATACTTTATGACTGGAAATACAATGATCAAACCATTCACCAAGTAAAACACTCATACATTTTGCAAAACCAACATTTTTTATTAAATATAACACAAACTGCGTAATTGGGAGTTCTTGGGTACACTAAAATGTGACAAATTCTGCCATAAGGTGTCATGCAGATTATTTAAGTAACTTTATACCATGTTAAGAAAATTATTTTTGAATTAACATAAAGTTTCGATTTTCTCAATGAAATGAAAATCTTCAACATGGTTACTAAATACTTCACTTCAATACCTTTAAATCATGCCATCAGAAATCAAGGTATAAGAAATTGGAGAGAACAGGTGAGTTTGATTTAACTTCTTCCTAATCTAAAACTGTCAACACGAAAATTAATTCTTTCTTGATACAAAGGATTGAAACATGATTTACTATCAACACCAACATCAAGTCAAATGTGAGATTTCTGCACAATGGATTAAATTTAAAGGTTAATAGGAAAACATTCAACACTCTGACTTGTGTGACCTCTACTAAGGTCATGCTTTATCACCTTGTTGACAACCAATAGCATTGATCCATTGAAATTCAATCAGTTTCAAATATTACACTAACATCATCAATTGAACACTTTATAGACAGAAAATGTCAGAAAATGAAACTAATGAAAACTAAGAGAATATTTTAGGATTTAGAATTTTTAAAGGATTTTTCTTACATAAATCTGAGTTTTAATGCATTTAATAATGTATTAGAACTACAATCGAATTGGTCTGTTTCCTGGAACTAACCAGTACTGGTGTCAAATAAAGAAACTTGGTCCCGGCAGTCACCATCATTCAATAAGCGGGCCTCCCACCGCCATTTCAACAGAGCCTTGCTATGTAACAAGACTCCCGTGTTGCTGGAGTTTGTTGTGGGGCTGCACCTTTCCTTGGTGACCTTTGTTCTCATATTTTACAGTATTTAACAAATTACAGTAAGTTATAAAGAGAATATTATCTGATGATAGCAACCTCATCTGTAAACTTTTATTGTGTAAATCTGTCTCCAGAGGTTAATGATCCAGCACCGATTTGTTCTGAAATTTTAACTAGGTCATGCTATTAAACAAGGTCATGTCTGCAACATTGTACAGTGATTCTTGTGAGATAAGGACATTATATTTAACTAACGGCAGGTTGTTAAGTAGAGGTTACATTAGGGTAATGCATAAACAGGATGAAAATTGCATGATAGAATTTATATCATAGAGAATCTTTAAACAAGATCAATAAGTTAAGGAAATTTATGGATAGTGATAGAAACTGTTTAAGGACATAGTTACAATGATATTTTCCACAAATGTAAAAAGACCTGTAACTCCATCTATATATTACATTAATAATAGCTCAACTCAATCTTTTATGCCAAAATAAGCAGGTAAAAGAGACCCTTATTGAAACTTGACATTTAAATCAAGTATGCAATACTTGTCTGAAATAATGTCAATTGAAATGTTATTATGTAATTTTCAAACAGTAATTGCAGTACCTGCAGCTGAAAGTTGTAAAATTTCCAATTCCTCAAACTAACTGGATAAATAATGTTAATCAAGTAATATTTGTGCTAATGTAGAGTTTGCTGAAACCATATTTCCCAGATAATTATCTAGTTTAAACCTTGTTCATCTTCACAACAAAAGTTTGTTTACTGACAGAATTAAAAGCCTCTTTTTTGTTTCTCGCTCACTAAGTCAGTGCTAGCAATTTACATCCCCAGTGAAAATGCATTAAATAGCATGTATGCATGATTTGTAACATGTGGGTTATCTATTATATTTGAACATCTAAAACGGCATCATGGGAAATTACGACACATGCTCTTCAATTAGTATTACATAATTTCCTACTTCATGCACTTATATTGCTCTGCATAATAATCAAAAATTACTATTTTCTGAGACTACCAACATGCAATTTCTGCATATCTGAGTAACCCTCTAAAATTATAGAAATACATAGCAAATTATAGATTACAGTCCAACTGCTATATGGTTTTGTACAAGACATTTTATAGAATCTGGCATATATTAAAAATAAGTAGACAAATATTATATAAATATTATTCAAGAAATAATGAGTGCACGGAGATTAAAACAAGCTTTTTTTTGCCTTGCACTTGAATACTGCAAAATCAGACACTTCTGCAAGGACAAAATTTGTGAAATCAACATTTTGGATGGATTGGCAACATGAAATATTCTCAAATTTCTACTTTCTGCTCAGTTTAATTTATATTATATATTTATGAATTATAGATTTAAGAAACATTTATTTTTACAAAAATCCTAACAAAATTCAAACCCCAGCAAAGATTTTACAGTAATAGTTCTTCGCATCAAGTTATTGGAGCTTTTCAATTAAATACTACAATTTGTCAAGAACAAAAAATCATGTCACACTGTTTTAAATAAAAATTTGAATTTGGTTTTTGTTCTGTACATGAAAAAGAGCTTATTAAAGCAAAATAATAATAACTATGCTATAGGAACACAGATTTCTGTGATGTTATGGTTGCATAATATAAAAGACCTTTGTTTGGCATGCCAACATCAATAAAAGATAAAGAAGAAAATTTGTTATTATTATTGCAGAGTCAAATTTCATTTATTCTCATTAGCACAAGAAGAGTTTGGCTCCTTAGTTAATGTGTCTTAAGAAAATATCATTTCCCTTTGCTCACTTGATCATGTAAATAAATTTGATCAGTAACACTTAAACATAAAGTATCCCTACAATTATCTTTTTGGTATATAATAATATTAAATGCTCAAGTACGATACATTTTGTTAACATATTGTGCATAAATCCTAAGATTCCTAAATGTGTGACAGTCAAACAGAAACACAAGAACAGACAGATTTTAAGGTGAATCTAACTCATGAATACAGTTTTAACAATAGGTGTGGAAAATTTAAATTATGTCTCAGGCATAATCTACATTTCAAATTTCTTCTGTCAAAATGATACAAAATAAAGTATATGATTAAATGAAACATTAATGGTCTTAACATGGTATATGTGTAAATAATAGAAAGGTTGTCACACCTGGACCACTGATGTTTCACCTAACTCATTATCATCAAAATGAAATAAATCATTTCTCTGGAATGAAAATTGATGATTTAGATAGAAATGTTGCTAACTGTGCCCCCAGCATCATCTGTATAAACATCTTATAATAATATATCTCAATGTAAATCATTCTGTGATAGGTCAGCAGGAATCTAATCAAGTTATTATAATCCAATCAAGTTGCATGTAACATATTGAACTAATCACATGATGGCTTGCACTAGTAAACTTGTTAATACTGATGAGGGCAGGTATATAATATAGAACACCTGGTGAGCTAATAAACACTAAACTATTCTCATCATAAGCAACATTCTGGGAATAGTTACAGAAAATGGTTACAAGCTAAATATTTGTAACACATACTTCTTTTCTATGTTACATATCAAAATAAACACTAACTTAACAATGTTCATATTTTGTTTTTTTGTAAGTCATGACAAAATCTACTCATGATGCAATGTATGATCTACAGGTAGATAAGGTAGATTAGCTGCGATAATTTATTTTCCTTCAAGGTACTTGAAGAGCGGAATATATATTCAGACATAATTATGTCAATATGAAATTGACAATTTAACAGTTGAAACAACTAAATACAATATGTGCACATAGTCAAATATAACTATATCAATTTATAGCAATCAACAATCCAGATATTGATACGGAAACATACTCGTATTCAAAAATGAATAAATAAAAATTAATTGAAAAAAAAAAATATTTTTAGTAAAACAAAGAACACTTAAGAAAAATTTGTCAGAATGCTTGTTATTATTATAAGGGGTATAGATAACAATCTTGCCTCTTGATATTATTGCAACTATCATCACTGATCAAGGCTATAAGATTATGTTTGATATAGTTATATCTTATGATATAGATGCTATTAAAACTATATTACAACACTTTTCCTAAGATTAACAATTGCTAATGATGGACAAACCATACTCAAATAAAGGATGCCTGGTAAACGCATTACTTTTAAATAAACATTTTGCAAAAGATATCGTTAATTATTGCCAACAAAAATTTTACCTTTAGATAACTGTTACATCCCTTGAATTTATGATGCAAAAGGCTTATATGAACATTCTAGGTAAAGCTAAAAACAACTTGCATTTGGCATCCTCTATGTCATGATATTATGTCAGCTCTCGTCATTCATTCAAACACTTCAGTAAATTGGGAATCTAAAATGAAAAAATAAACAGACAGAAATAATTAAAACCATCAAATTACACATTTTTACCAGTACTTCACTAAAGTATTATTACCACTTAATGCCAAGGAAGAACTTCTCTGCATTATGTAACCTGATAAAAGAGGAGACATTTAAATCAGTCTGGAAATATATCTATATAATTTAAATTCAACATTGTCTAGTATGGCAAGAATCAATCTGAATATTACAGTATACACCTGTACAAGAGTTCATTTACCTTCAATGTGACTGAATTTTACCCCCACTAGTCTAAACCAACTTGTTTATCTGATTCTATAACAAAATACCAATCGTAATTATCGGTATTATGACAGACGAAAACGCCCGAGAAGTTGCAATTGCCCTTTCACAAAATCTGATTTCATTCCATAAGGGGCATCGGGCTTCGGCGCGGACGCCAATAATTTTAGCTTCCTTATTTTTTATATCAGTACAATTCCTCCTGAATAAAAACCTGTACATTGAATAGAAAATCTAAATGCTATAAATGATATTGCTAATGTAACATTTTTTCTCTCAGATTGCATGGTAACAGTTCACATCGAGACCAATTTCATCTATAAGCCTTCCAAACAAAATTCCTATTATTCATAACGGGCCAAACACACAGACAGAGTAATGTAAAATTTACATCTGTCAAATCTCAGTAGACTTTCAAACATTCATTAGCAGTAATTCCTCTGCCAAATGTAAAATCGTCCATCTTTCCTACCAGATGTACAGCCTTGTCAAAATGGGCTCAAGTTTTACCCTAGATAATTAAAAAGATATTCTGATATCTTTGTGGTATATACAACAGATTGAGACCAAATCAGGGACAAAATGTCAAAATCTCCAATTTACATTCACATTTATAAGACCAGCATATCTATGAAATATTAATGTATAAGAATCTGCAAGGTTTTTCCTATTTAAAAAAAATTGTTACTTTTTGAAAACTCTGGTAGCACCCCATCACCTCAAAGCAGAGCAAAGGCAACAAAGATGAACAGAATGTTCTTTGATAGCTCCATTTTCTGTGTACAAACTTAAGAGAAGTCGTTCCAGGGATATTATGTACCAAGTTTAATGATAATCTTGCTGTTATGTTGTCAAAAGGTCCATTATTATCAAGTCCAGTACTTGAAGGAGCAGAAGATCACAGTTGAAACAGTGGACAGTCTAGTCCTTCATCAGTGTTCAGATCTTGTAAAAACTCAGACTCAATTCTTGAAGGAAGTAAAATATTTCATAAAAGTGATATATTTTGAGAAAGAAAACTTAAATACTGATCATTGTAGCTGTTAAAATATGTACAAAGAATAAAATATTGATATGAACGATCAAAGTAAATTTCAAGCGAAGGAAAAAATTCTTTCACAACACAATTTTTTTTTATATTAACATATATTACAATCATATGTATTGAAATGTTGCATAATTTACCACTTGATACTAGCTCTATATGCACATGAGTAACACAATAAGTCGCCCTTCTGCCATTAAATTATGAAAGCATTAAAGGTTAAGCTTCATCATTTACATAATAAACCTATTTTATTGTAGTTTTTATATCATTTCCCTGATAATTCATCTTCGTAATACAAGTTGATAATTGTATGACTAATATGAGCTAAATTATCTCGAAATACATAATGAGAACCCATAGTAAACTACTGCAACTAGTTAATTTTAAACAACTTGTTTAATTTTAAAACATTATTTAAACTTGATTATGAAAAGGGCTTTTAGCTTATTTTAACCATTCTCAAATCTATCCAGTACTGGTTCAAGGTTAAATATAAAGAAATTCTCTGAGATAAAACTCAGGCATTTGATTGGTCCAAAATTGCCACAGAATGTACACTGACCAATGCAAATCATGAGATTTGAGACAGAACTCAGAAAAAAAGTTTTATAAGTCAAAGAGGAAACATGGTGTTAGAAGGAAGTAGACAGAAACAATAACCACTAAGGCCGTCACTCCTTATGCAAATAAGTTCCATTACACATTTATTCAACTCTGTCTTAATGTTGCAATCACTTCCTGCAGAAGTATTAACCACTAAAGGCACCATTCTTTATGAAATATACTTTATTTATTTAAACCTGTCTTAATTTCTGGTCTGCTTCCTGGAACAAGCCAGTTCTGGTGCCATTTGTAGGAACAGTGGACATAACCCAACACCAACAACCCATGGATGTAGATTCAGATACATTTACTTACATCAATATTGAGACAATAAATGTTTCAATCCAATCATATGTTACATTTTATGTTAAAGAGATACACCAAATGATAAATTACAACATCACAGATTTTTAGATTAAAAACCCAGTGTGATGTATGCTATCAATTTTCTGTTAAAATTGAATCACGTTTCAAATTACATCATCTTGTGAAGTAAGATTATCAAGAAAAATTTCAGATGTTTTGAAACATATCTGTGACTCTTCAGATTTGAAACATGAGCAATAATTCATAACTAAAATCATGAGAAAATGGATGTGAACAAAATCATTACAAGAGGGTCATGATGACCCATTCACACTCATCTGAACTGGGTAGTTCATTTTAAGGCCATATTCAAGTGATTTCTCACACCCACAGTCAATTAAATTATGGCCGAACTGTGAAAAAAAATTTAAATACAAAATAAAAACAATAATTTTTATGCATGCAGTCTTCATGCTTTAAATGAAATCAAACTATAGGCCTTGGATGAATCACTATCATAAACACATTTTCAAAAGATAAATTCAGAGCTAAAATATTTAACACAAGGTATAACTCAGATTTGCAAAATACTTAAGTGCTTTTAATAAACTTCAAGGAGTAAGTTTCCTTACAGATAAATATTTGTCAGGTATCATGTTATAATAGAATTATTTCAACTAAATAATTGAACAATATAAGTGAATTGACAAGCAGGAAATTATCACAGTTAGACATAAATCATTTAACTGGATGCGCGTGAGTATTATAGAAGCTGGAAAACTTCCACTGACCCTAATTTAAGTCTGCTGGAACTGAAAGCGGCAAGCCTTTGCCACCCATATAGAACCCTGCCTGCTTGAACATCCATGCGGTCTGAATAGGCTCGTTACTGTTTGTTGATTTACTTTTATTAAATTTTCATCTTGATATCCCATAAAATTAATAATGGACAGTCTCAAAAAATGAAGGATAGGTATGTTTTATTAGAAATTTCAGCAGGTTATGGGTTAATGATATATGAAAAATTGTAAAACTAATGCTTCATCAGAAATTCTTGTATTTTTGATAGACAGATGGCTGTGGTTCATGACAAATAAATGATGTGTATATATCGCCTCTCAGAAGTGAAAGACATTTCAGCTTTTATCTAATGACCATGGATGAAGAATATGTCAGAAGATTTTATGATCAATTAGTTTTCTGGGCCTGTTTGCATTAACCCTAAGACTAGCTTTAGACAATGAAATATGAATGGTTTCTGCAGTACTAATTACATTTACTTTCCCTACTTCTCCTTTCATTCCAATAACAAATATCTGTAGTGATTTTTCATAAATTTCCCCAGACATAAATACATAAATCTCAGTGTTTACCGATGCCATAGACAAATATTTGTATCATTTTTCTCCACGGACCTTCCACACCCCGGTAACTTATGATCCTGGCAGAAACTAATTGCATCCTGACATAGAGGGGCAAGCAAAGAGACAGGACGGTTTTAAACATAAGTACCATTCAGCTAAATGTCTCCCTGAATAAATATTGATACTTATCTCCACAATGTATTGCTTTTCTCAATTGATATATCATCGTTCTTTACTACAAAAATCCTCCGATATATGACCCGATATATCTCACAAAATTATGATATAAATAGTTTTATCAAATAATAAGAAAACACTTCAGTCTGCAAGAAACTTTGCAAGTACAAATATATTGAAATAAAAAGTACCAGAAATAATTTGCATATGTTATATTTTATCAATATATACATGTATAATTATATCTCAAAAATATATATATTTTTTCTTTTGAAGGGAAAGATCAATATTTAATCATCTATTCTCTAAAGATATAAGGAGAGCTATTATTAAACTTTTGCATGTCCTAGCTTCAATAATTGACATAATATATCTGTTACAAGATTGCATACTTCGTTGCCAATAAAATCATACATTTAGTATTGCTTGTCAAATTTGTTTGAAATTTTACAATTATTCAAATTTTACAAATTTAGATAAATTATCTTGTCTGTTAATTATTAAAGTATCATTCATCTTTTATTTTGCTGAAATTTACAAAATGAAATCATTATCAAATATAGCAAATTTCCTTATTACTGAAGATTGGCTTTACCAATTACCTCAGTGTAGGGACTGTGATAGGTAAAACCCCCCACACCGCAGTACAGTCAAACTTGTAAACAAAGACCATCAAAATGAGAGACCGAGCATTATCTTTATAGATATGTGATATTTATGATATTTATTTGGAGGTAACTGTTTTATTCATCAAATGAAAGATTGTCAAAGAGTGGCCTGTTTTTACAAGGTAATCTTTATTCAGAGGTGGTCTAGAACACAGGTTTGACTGTACATGTTTTTTCAATTACAATGCAGTTGATAACATTTTATTTTCAATGCCATTCATCCTAGAATAACTGTGGTTTTTAAAGTTGATAAGAAGGATAGTACATATATAGATTTAGATAATTGCCTGCCAATACATGATTCAAATTTACTGTTAAATTTGGTGTATAAATCCAACAAAACAAACAAATAAACTTATTACTAATTACTAAATATCAAATATTTTAAGTATGATATATAATTTTTCAAGTCACTTCAGGACAATTCATAATCTCCTAATATTGTAAATCAGGGTTTTTCTGGCCCATTTTGATGACCGTCATTGGGTCATGTTTCTGCAATGCCGACAAGTATACTTTTTTTCCCAATTTCAAGGATAAAATTCCAAATTCATTGAAAATAAATATAATAAGTAAAATAATTGCCATTTTGTTACATTTAACTGCACTGTGCTTTAGAAAAGTGTAATTTTCCCCGTTGCCTTAAAAATTGTAATATGTGCTTATGTGTGAAATAAAGGACTTTAATTAACAAATTTTTTCATTTCTTTGTTTTATTTGATGTACACAATTTATGTTGTCGGTTTTTCCCAATTTGTCTACGACATCGCTAAAATCACAGTTCAATGGGTAAATTTAAATTACTATTTCAAATACAAGTGTATTAAAATGACGATTATATCTGCAACACTGTAAAAACCTCTGTTACAATATTTCAAATTCTGTAACATACATCACTTACATTCATCTAGATTAGAGCTTCTGTCTAACTTCATTAAATGCATCATGTATCCAACTGCCTCTTAATCCTCCAAAATTGGAGATTTAACATTTTATGGAGTTTCTATATTAAAGGATTACAAACACAACAGGGTTTTCATTTGATACAAATCATGAATGTTATTAGAAAACTAACCTATGCAGTTCTGACATAGGTTCAACTTCGAATAAAATAAATGTCTGACTATATCCTTAAATTATGTGGGAGATAAAATTTCCCTAATGATGGCAACATCTCTTACCTCAAAAACTGATATATTTTAAGGAAAGTCTATGAAAATCAAATATGACAATATTAATAAAATCATATGATTCATTTTATAGGCAATGTTTCATGATTTTTAAACAGTGAAGATCATGATGGGGTTTCTGTAGGCTGCGGCTAGATTCATTAAAATGTATTCTGTCCAGAATCTATATTGGTGGCAGCTCAACTTTTTTTAATTTGACAATGACATCACTTCACTGTTCCAAATTTAAAGAAAGGCAAGTCCATTATACAATTTCAGAATAACAGACAGTTCAAATACTGGAGGCCAAAGGTGATGTTCAAGTTTGAAGGGTGATCCAATTCAAGCATGTCCTATTTTTTCAAATGGGCAAATAAAATTTTTACACTGTAAAGGTTTAAAAAAAATATAAAAAATTCTCACAAAACGGTCACAAAATAATGAATCATAACCGATTTTCTATTTTTGCACTAAAATATTCAATCACCCAAACATACACCCATATAAACTTTTGATATTATCATTTTCATTTAAAAAAAAAAAAAAAATTGTGTATAAAATGATATATGTACAATGCCTTTGAAATATATTTCCTTATGATTTTGACAGTGCTTTCACAAAAATATGCGCTGTAATTTGACAGTTAAATGAAATTGTTATCTTTATTTCTTTAATTCTGCTAGCCACCTGACACTTATTTCAGTACATTAATGTCATATATATATTTTTTTTTTCCTCAATATCAATATCACCTATTTTTGAACCAAGTTATTTAAAAAAAAAAAAATTTAAAAAATTGGCGAATGCTTTCAGACTACTGAACTTTTATTAAAGATCATTCCTTGAAGTGATTATCGACGCAATATATGACATTTAAAATTACAATAAATGATATATTGTAACTTTACACAATTTCTACAAGTTCTTAAAATAGAGAATATCTATCAAAAACAACCAACTTTGGAATATTAAATAAATATAAAACCACTGAAATTTTTAAAATGAAAGCAAACTAACAATTAACTGAAAATTTATAATATAACTAGAGAATAATAATTATTTTCTTCCTTTATTCTAGTTCATTATTTTACTAATAAAAAGACTCAGCACCTGATCAGCAAATTGGCAACTGATTAATATGAAAATGTGATGTAGTTACTGTTCCTTTGGCTACGATTTATTCAGCAGCATATTTTAATTTGACATATTTCTTATTTCTTAATTTTATGAGCTATTAGTACAGCCGCAATAGTCTGGTACTTCATCAAAACAAACAGAATATTAGACATTTCTATACAGAACATATATAAAACATAATGTTTTATTGTTGTCTGCCTTTCTTTGTCTATCAATCTGATCTGATAAATTGGCAAAGAATATTAAGAGATGTCTCTGTTGAAATAACTTTATATTGGTCAAATTACTTCCCATCAAATTATCTTGAAGACAATAATTCTTAAAAAAAAAACATTGTAAAATTTGAAATGAAAATTATGTAAGATAATTATAGGTATGTCTCTAAAACTGTAAGATATAGCTCTGAAACTGTAAGGTATAACTCTAAAACTGTAAGGTATTGCTGTATAGCTTTAAAACTGTAAGGTATGACTTTAAAACTGTAAGGTATAGCTTTAAAACTGTAAGGTATACCTTTAAAACTGTTAAGGTAGAACTCTCACTGTAAGGTATGACTCTAAAGCTGTAAGGTATAGCTCTAAACTGTAAGGTATAGCTCTAAAATTGTTAGGTATGGCTCTAAAACTGTAAGATATAGCTCTGAAACTGTAAGGTATAACTCTAAAACTGTAAGGTATGGCTGTATAGCTTTAAAACTGTAAGGTATGACTTTAAAACTGTAAGGTATAGCTTTAAAACTGTAAGGTATACCTTTAAAACTGTTAAGGTATAACTCTCACTGTAAGGTATGGCTCTAATACTGTAAGGTATAGCTCTAAAACAGTAAAGTATGGCTCTAAAACTGTAAGGTATAGCTCTAAAACTGTTAGGTATGGCTCTAAAACTGTAAGGTATGGCTCTATCACTGTAACGTATAGCTTTAAAACTGTAAGGTATAGCTCTAAAACTGTAAGGTTTAGCTCTAATACTGTAAGGTATAGCTCTATAACTGTAAGGTATAGCTCTATAACTGTAAGGTATAGCTCTATAACTGTAAGGTGTAGCTCTGTAAGGTATGGCTCTAAAACTGTAAGGTATGGCTCTAATACTGTAAGGTTTAGCTCTAAAACTGTAAAGTATGGCTCTAAAGCTGTAAGGTATGGCTCTAAAACTGTTAGGTATGGCTCTAAAACTGTTAGGTATGGCTCTAAAACTGTTAGGTATGGCTCTAAAACTGTAAGGTATGGCTCTAAAACTGTAAAGTATGGCTCTAATACTGTAAGGTTTAGCTCTAAAACTGTAAAGTATGGCTCTAAAGCTGTAAGGTATAGCTCTAAAACTGTTAGGTATGGCTCTAAAACTGTTAGGTATGGCTCTAAAACTGTTACAGGTATAGCTCTATAACTGTAAGGTATAGCTCTATAACTGTAAGGTATAGCTCTATAACTGTAAGGTATGGCTCTAAAACTGTTAGGTATGGCTCTAAAACTGTTACAGGTATAGCTCTATAACTGTAAGGTATAGCTCTAAAACTGTTAGGTATGGCTCTAAAACTGTAAGGTATAGCTCTATAACTGTAAGGTATAGCTCTATAACTGTAAGGTATAGCTCTATAACTGTAAGGTATAGCTTTAAATCTGTAAGGTGTAGCTCTGTAAGGTATGGCTCTAAAACTGTAAGGTATGGCTCTAATACTGTAAGGTTTAGCTCTAAAACTGTAAAGTATGGCTCTAAAGCTGTAAGGTATGGCTCTAAAACTGTTAGGTATGGCTCTAAAACTGTAAGGTATAGCTCTAAAACTGTAGGGTATGACCTTAAAAATGTAAGGTATGGCTCTAAAGCTGTAAGGTATAGCTCTATGGCTCTAAAGCTGTAAGGTATGGCTCTAAAACTGTAAGGTATGGCTCTATCACTGTAAGGTAGCATGAGCAAGAAATTACTGTCACTCTAACAGAATCGTTTAAGTGAATACAACATATTGGAAAGTTGACGGTAAAGTACAGTTGTATGCAAATACGAACATTATGATTTAAATGAAAGACAGAGTTTCTGAGGAAGGATATTTATCCAAATTGATTCAATCTAATCAAATATTCAATAGTGTTCTTTACAAACAATTTCCGCTGTTCTCTCATTACATAATCTTAATCCAATTTATACATTATAAAAGCCCTATTCAAATATAAAATGGGAAATCATTTCATTTTATAAATACAGCATGACCCTAAATCTACCCTCCAATGGATTATTTTCTCATCGCGTCAACACTCTATAGCATACTAATAATGCCGATATTTTACAGCAAGGAAATGAGATATAATCTGAATAATTACTTTATTTAATTTCCACTTTAAAACATATTAGAAACTGTAATCCATGAAAACGAGTATTGAAATGCAAACATTCAGTTTTTTCCCTACTCAACAGATGTTAATTTTCATGCAAGCCTGTCTTGAAAATATTAATACAAGTTAGAATATGATATTCTATGATAGGTACCATGTGACCATAAAAATATATTTATTCATTTGATTCAAGGATCATGTAGAAACCATTAAAAAAAATAATTGAGATTGATAAACCTGATAAAGTGACCAAAAAAAATTGTTAGATAGAGGTCAGTTTGAGTTACACAGTCATAAACTAATGGAGGAGGCTGGCACCTGCGTAAAAGAACCGCCCATATTCGTTACCCAACCTGGATAGTTTCTTTGTATGTAAGAATACTTAAAGTCTCTAGCTAGATTTGAACCCACATGTATGAGGGGGTCAGTGATTTAAAATCAGTGTCATTAACCACTTGACCAACTTCTGGCCACATCCTTTACTAACATGCATTCATTTCATTGCAATATACAATCTAGTGATTGAAAATAATAGAATAGGCTGACAATTTTCTGATAGATTTTTTAAAAGTTTGCATAACAGGATCAAGAATTGTGCAGCCCCTAGTTCATTTCTTAACCAAATGAGTGTTAGCAGCAGCAATAATAACTTTAGGCCAATGCCACCATAATAATCAGGCCAGTCAGCACATTCTGCAGATACAGTTGGCCTTTTTTTAAAAAGTTTTGTGAATGCTACCGGCATGGGTTATACAGAACCTATACCTCACTATTTAGAAAGATAACAGTTTCAAATACTTCTTAGTTTATAACCTTTTAACAAAAATTTCTTCACTCATTTTTATTCAACATGAAATGATGTTGGTCTTATGAACTATCAACACCATGTCTCTTTGTTGTTTAAAACATGCCGTTTCTATTAGACTCTACAGTTAATATTCTTTCAAACATACGAAAAATGATGTTCCAATTTAAAACAATATATTACATAATTAACATAACTACAGTTTACGCTAAAACCTACGTAGTTATAGTGTATACTGGGGAGATTATTACTGCAGACAATTTTCTTTTATCCTATAATACATGCAGTACATCAAAGGCACCCTTTCTGTTACCAATTTACCCCAACACCTTTTAATCCCCACACCCCAATATAAAATCTCTGGTCTTTACTCAAACCAAATGATTATTAAAGTATAATTATTACTATTTCACACTGTTAATCTCATCCATGTATAGAAAAGCAGCCATCAAATTAATCCATTTTACACTTAAATTTAATCACAGATATTAAAGTAATTTGGGCTCTTTTTCTTGAAAGGCAGGACTAGTTTAAAGGTAGTTGTTAATTACAAAAGCACTTTATGACATTGTAATTTCTAATCAAAACTGTACCATAATTATCCCCTACAAAGTGTTATATGATATGTGATATCAGATCATTTATTCGATAATAAAATTTAATTTCAATGTACTTTAATATAACAGACACTTTAATGAGCATAGGTCAATTCATTCCAAGTTGTTATACAAACTAAAATACATCTGAACTTTTGCCACTAGAAATAGATGTTATCCGGAACTGGAACTGGGAAAATGTGGGTTTTTTTGACCTTAAATTATTACCCAGTGCAAACTTTTACTATTACGCCTTTACACTGTGCACTACCGGTCACAACTGATTAGTCAACCTGTTACGCTTATTTATAAGCTTGGAAAAACCCAAAATATTCTTAATTCTGGAGTAAATATATAAAGCTACCAAAGTTCAAAGTTTATACAGTGTTATAAGTATTACAAATATTATTCACTAGATTTTACTTATATTGTATAATTATAGTGTATAATTTCTTTTTTTTATATGCTAAGGTATGGTCAAAAAATTTGTTCAACTGAACCAAAAAATATTTCAACTTACCTCCGAGAAATTAGCTACCAAGTTTTTCCCTAATAATTATAAATACATGCGATGCTAAACTGGTTCCTGGGAATGTCACACTATTTTGACGTCAGATAATTTTGGAATGCAATGCTGTTGATGATACCTGTTTATGCAAATTTCTATATTTTATGATTAAAATAGATATCAAAATGAAACTCTGTATTTCTTCATTCTATTTTCTTCTAAATTTCACATAAAAATCTGAGACCATTGAATATTCAAATGTCACAGGGTAGCATTTAAACAAAGTGTTTTAATCATGAAAATTGATTTCATGGCTTTTATATGTAATATGTCAATCATATTATAAATCATAATTAGATTATAGATATCTCCATAGAAACATAACTTCTTATCTTCATCAATAAAAAAATGATAACAATGTATATAAAAAAGGCATATGATAAAAAAAAAAAAATTCTGAGTAATTTATTGTAAAAAAAAATTTGGGAAGTAGACTTTTTATCACATAATTTACTACCAGTTCCAGCACTTAATACTGTCAGAATGTTATGGCATGTCTTTGATTGTAATGCAAAATAAATCAAAGCTGGAATAGTGGCAGTACCCTCTACCATACCAGAGATAATCTCATATGGCAGAAAACATACAACTGCAAGACATGAATTACCAGCGTAACAACAACATGCAATACCATTATCTCAAATATCTGATACCTGCTGAGTTATATGACAAAAACTGATAAGCAATTTCTTAATATTCTGTTTGATACATTACACATAAATATGATTGCTAGGACCCACCCTGACATCTATGATGTAGTGGTTTCCTATGTGTTAAATCTTTGAGAAAGGTATCAGGTTCTCACATTGTTTCACCAACAAATCATTTTTACCCAGATACAAGTTTTTAGGTCATGGTTGTTTCTTGTTTTTGAAGAATCAGAGACATAGATAAAATCTCTGGAAGAATTTATAATTTAAATTAACTACAGAATATAATTTATAAACTTTTTTAATTTCTTTTTTGGGGTGGAAGCTGGGAGAGTGGTGGGGGAGTTTTCAAGCACAAATGGTCACTTTAGTAGAACCAGCGACATTCTGTAAACTAGCTGGAGAGCTAGTGGGTTGACAACATTAGCCACTGATGGCCCTTCTGTATATGTATCAATATATGTTATCCAGAACTAGGCAAATGTGGGGGTTTCTGCACTAATCCCAAAGTACAAACAAACTTTTACTGTTACAGCTCCATGGTGCGCTACTGGTCACAATAGATGAGTAACATGTTAATTGCACTTGCTTTCAAAGCTGCAACTGCAAAACTTTGTTGTTTGGAATAGTTTTAAATTTGAACTTTTCATTTTCTTTTTTTAACTTGTTTATGCTGTGTCCAGATGGGGCACTTGGATGAGAAAAATATCTGCATCCCCCTCCCTTACTGGTACTACAGTAGAACTTTGGTAAGTCAAAGTTGAAGGGACTTGTGTCACATTGGGATTTCGACTCATGAATCGGTCTCATTTTAATGACAAATTTCGAGCAGTGATTTACGAAAGACGTAACAAAAGGAAAGGGCGATAACTAAACCAGCTATAGAAAATATACCTCGTGTGATTAACACGTGTCACTGGGTCACTAAGTTTGCAATTAAAACTAATAAGTACTGTTAATTTTCATATACAACTACAGAAATTTGAATTAAAACAATTAGAGCATTTTTATGCTCTAGCATTTTTATGCTCTATCACACATGTGAATGCATACAAAGGCTGTTAGAACACACAACTGTGTAATTAACATCTGTCGCCCAAGATGATTGGAAATCATCTTTGCAACCAGAAAAGTTGTAAAATATGTCTTGTGATCGATGGGGTCAAAACAGTCGAAGAACTTTGACTTATTCATGGTAAATTGTACTTTATGTATTGTATACGGATCACAGGAAAACTTTGACACACCGAAAAAGTCACCACATACAATTTCGGTTCATGTATAGGGTTTTATAAAGAATATTTAGGGGGGAAAAAAGGGACTTTTGTTTTGCTTAAATACATCGAGAAAATCAACTAATCAAAGTTCAACTCATAGAAGTTCTACTGTACTTTCAGACAACGCTGTTCAGTAAAATGCCACCTAACAGCAAAATGAAAAGATAATACTTTATTTCATGTTTATTCAGTAACTGTTGTGTAAAAATGAACTAACACTTCATCTAAATAAGCTTAGAATAATGTAAATTCATGTAAATTGATGTAAATTGATTTGCAGACGTTAGCAACAGAGACAATTGAAATGTATTTATGCAACATAAAAAAAGAGATATATAACGTAAATTCAGAATTATTCCATGTCTACTTTTGTACCAATGTTACATTAAGTAATAAACTATTAAAGTGTCAAGGAGGGCAAACATATACTTCATTGTATGGAGAAAGTAATATTTATCATAAGTGATAAATATTGTGCTATTGCATACATAAGAATACAATAAAACAGGCGCATTTTTTGTATCTAAGTCTATGAAAGCTGGCAACAATAATTGCAGGCAACCACACAAGTATAACTTGGCTAGCCTCCACAATTAGTGACTCAAATTTTAAGTGTAACTATAATGGTAACCCTTAAAAGGGTTAATGGAAGTATAGTTAAGTCAAATAGGACCAATTTAAATTAATACAAATTTACAGGTTTCAAACTTAAGTTATCTCTCTCATCAAATAAAATCAATCACTTCATGTTAAGCCCCCACCCCATCCTTGTTGTCCTGTTTCTGAATTCCTCCCCCCAATCCCCCCTCCCCCTCCCCTCAACCCAAACACACACACACTTTAAAATGAAAGAATTGAAAAGAATTGGGTAGGTAAGGGCGTCCCTTTTTCTTTACAAGTATAGACTTTACATGTATTTTGTCTCTATAATGTAAAGAAAATATTTTGAAAATGCAGAAAGACAGGCAATTAAAGAGGGTTACAAAGGTATGGGCGTCCCTTTTTCTTTATATGTATAGAGTTTATATGTATTTTGCCTTTTATAATGCAAAAGAAATATTTTTGAAAATGCAGAAAGACAGGCATTTAAAGAGGGGTACAAAGGTTGGGAGTCCTAATACAAACCTTTTTTTCTTCTTAATATCCAGAAGGAGACATGCCCTCCCCTGCTCTTTCCAAAAGCAGATTCTTATGTTTCCATGGAAATTTTAAGTTTTATCTAATTAAAATACATAATAAAATAGATTTATATCCCCTATACAAGAAAGAATTAGGTTGTAGATTATTTTATGTGGCTTTGGTAAAAGTTGACACCATAAACAATTTTCTAGTAGAAAACATGTAATTAAATAACTTCTGGAAAACTATACATTACGTTCTACATGTCAAAATATGATGTTTATTACCATAAAAGAAACAGAAATAATTTAAGAGAAAGTATTTACAGCTCTCCTTGTCTGGATAAAACACATGCAACAATGGATGAATGCTGAACATACATCATTATTCTGTTTGGTTTTTAAGATTGAAACAGTCTCTTTTAACATTTTTACAACTTTTTTCCTAATAAATATATATCTAATTACCTACTGTTAATATCAAAACACAAATTAAACAAAAAATAAAACAAAATCAAACCAGAAAAAGCAAACTTGTTGAATTGATATCATATACAAATCACATGACTGAATAAGGTACTTAATGGAGTGAAAATGAATTTTGGTATCTTTACTGTTCTAAAATGCTCATTTGTAACTGGGATTTATGGTTTCAAAATAATCAAAGTTACACCACCAAACAATTTACCAACACCACATAATAAATGATACCAATAAAACAGTATGTTCTGTTGATGTCTTATTTGTCTCTTCAATAAAACCAAACAAATATGACTTGTAAGCAAAATAGATGTGTAAAGTCTCGCTGTAAGGGAGCATAGTTACTGGCAATGGGCAATGAGTTATGTGACATAGGTCCTGCCCAAACCCGTAAAATGCTAATAATAACTTTTATCTCTCATAAGGCTTTTTATTTCATTTTTTTTTCTGTTGCTGTTTACGAAATGGTGCTTTTGGTTTGAAATGGCCATATTGCTGAATGATTTCCGTTTCTTATGCTTTTCACCATAATTAAAGTTTTAGTGATTTGCATGATATTATTTCTTTACATTCTGCTTCTTTTATGACATTTTACTTATTTCAAATTCAAAACTGCTGTCTGCAAGTGATTAGCGTCTCACATCTAACAAGCTCTAAATTTATTATTAAAACATTATGAAACACAGGTTTGCCATATCTACACAGAAATAATTGTATTTATTTCCAAGGCATAATGTGCCTTTAACCCAATGTTTAATGATTACATGCTTGATTTTCTCTCTTTTATTATAAGACAATGGTAACCGCCTCCGTGGTCGAGGGGTTAGAGTCAATGACTTCTAATCCAGTTACCTCTCTGACATGGGTTCGATTCCTGGGAGATGCTTTGGTAGTTTAGCGCTGAGGAAGGTAGTCTAGTACTGGTGTAACTCTCCAGGAACGATGGTTAGGAAACTACCCGCCTATATGACTGAAATACTGTTGGGAAAAGGTGTAAAATGAAACAAACAAACAAACAAAACAAACAAGGCAATGGTAGTGTAGATTAAATAAATGGTTAAGTGTTGTCTGTATGATATTTACAAAAGACATATACCAAGCTGTATAATAGGTTAATTTGGAGCAACAGTTGTCTTAAATTTTAATATTAATTTGGATATATTTGGCAATGGCCATTGTGAGATACCGGTACATAATGTTACTTATATTTATTAAAGATTTTACTAAAAAATGACAATGAATCACTTTTTACACCCCAAAACCTAAATAAAAACATTAAAGTTGAACTATTATGCTATAGTTATACTAGATAAAACAGATTTCTTAAATTATGTAGAATTTCAGGCACAGTGAGTTTTGAAAAATGCGAGTGATTTCATCTTGTACTTTTAATATTTTTGCGAGACATTTAATTAAAAAGAAGTAAAGAGCACATGTTATGCTGTAGAAGTTACATCAGCAGAATGTTTTTACATTTTGATGACTATAATATGACATAAACTGCAATTTGCTTTCTTCCGCTTAAAAAATACAAGTTGAAACATAATGGAAAAGTTTCAAATTTGCCTGGCTCCACCCCCCAGTCTTCAGCTGTTCCCAAGTAAAAATCTCACAGACTTCTTCCTCCGTTGAAAGAGAAACTTTTTAAACAAAGTCTACTAACAGGGCGGCTGAGAAAACCACATCACAGACGACAAAAAAAATTATAATTTTTGTAGTATTTTGATAAAACAAACTTCAAGTGTATGTCATTGACAATGGTGAATGTTTTTTGTACTTTCTGCAAACAAATTAATGATGTGTAGGCTCTATTTAAAAGAAATGGTTGGATGAGCATCATTTCTTTTCCACAAGATACATTTTGTGTTAGTTAAGTTATTGCAATCTAATCAACCACTTATATGACTCAAAATAGCAGTTTTTCTTTAAAAAAAAAAAAAGAAAGAAAAAAAAAAGATTTTTTTTTGTAACAAAAGATGTTGTTTTCAAATAACTATAACTTAAAAACCATTGTTGGATTTTAATGGAACTTGATGTGCCCATTTCCATATTTATATATAAATTTCTGCCACATTTCAAGAATATATGAATATATATACCAGTATACAAAAATGGACAGGCAGATGGGCAACATTATTTCTTTTGATTAGCTTAAAGAACTCACAAACTCTTTGAAGTGGTTACTTCCCCTGATCAGCCAAACTCAGTCAAGTACAAGTATGTTTATATTTTTCACCTTTTTATTTTGTATTTATTTTCTATCACTTTAGGTTACTTTCATTTAATTAAAACTCATGAATGACAATCAAACATTGTGGTTTCCATCTCAATATCACGAAGTTCACTCTGTCATCACAACTTGCTGCAGATATTATCATACCCACAATAGAATAATAACAAACAGTATAAAACCACAATATTGTGTCACTGTAAGTCAATCTATGAAAGTGCACAATAACCAAATGATGATAACTTAAAACAAGTATGCACTATAAAATGAGATATGGTATAGACCTTATCCATCAAAATATTATCTTCCAAATCATCTTTTGTAAATCATTATAAAATTGTAATGTTTGTGAAAATGAATTAACAGGGTAACCACAATTCTGTTTAAAAACTTGTTCTATAAATTCATTTACTTAGAACAAGTTTTGCCTTCTACACCAAAAAGTATTTCTTGTGTAATGCGAGAGTAAATTTTCACATGTGTCGTGTATCAATGCAGAAATTAAATTATTAAATTGTATTATTCTAACACGACCCGCATTTTTCCCTTTTAAACATAGAAGGACAGAAAGTGTGTTTTTACTATGTAATAAAATCATTGTTAATGTTCTATATTTAGACATGTGATGTCACCATTGGACATTTGATGTAACCTCGCATTCGAACTCCAAACTGTGATTTTATTAAAAAAGATAATTTACATAATTTGGAAAAAAATAAGATCATAGGTCACATTTAAACTTTAAGACTTAAATTTACATGAATGAAAAACTTAATTTCAATAATACACCGAGACCCCTGCCGAGTGTATCCTAACCATATAAATAAAATCTTTCAAAAATTCAAACCCCTGCGAAGATGTTTGTCATAATGAAAAATTACATCCACTTTTTTTTAACAAAGTAAAACATTAAATCACTGAAATGATTGTATGTATGTATTTATATATATTTTGGGTATGTAAGTAATCAGTCATTAGATATATTATGCCATTGGGTGTTACAGTTTATATCAACAATCTCCTATAGAAACACATAAATCTTTATAACAAGTTTCATTACATCAATGGAAGTACAAATATTTACATTTATCACAATATAAAGAGTAACAAAACTTCTTACTATTTCTTTTCATGTTTGATAAATTAGTGAAAATAGTTTGTAACAAAGTTTTGAGGCATGACAAATTTTTTTATCCAGACCATTACACTGTAAAACATTTACGTTTTTGTGGCCATTGTAATAAAGCAGGAGGAATGACTTTGTAATAAATTCCTTGTATGTGGTCCAGACACAGTTAACATGTGATCGCCCGTTGAATTAACCTGTTTGTTAATCTGAATTTTTTTAAATATAAAAGTACAATATAATGCTGATACTACATAATGATTGCTAAAGATGTGTCAATGAAAGCGGTAAATGTTATGAATGAACTGGGAGAATGTGTGCGAGTATACCTGAGTTAGGAACAAAAAGACTACTGCTACAAATGACATCATAAAGTTAATAATACAATTTATAACCTGATCACTGACCGACTGGTGCAAAATACATACCGGTACATTTTTTGAAAGCATTATTCTCTTATTATATAGGTTTTGAGAAACTGCCGAACTAAAACTTTAACAAAATCTATCTGAAAAGGGGCACAATTTTGACAAAAATGCAAATTTAAGAGTTGTAAAACTTTGCCATGTACGTTATCTCATAATATGTAATATTTTCATGAATTTTATAACTAATAGGCTATGTAAACTCTGGACATAATGTTGCCATGTGACACTCGAAGAAACCCTCGGCTGACATAAACACTGACAAGTGCCAGTGACTAAGATGTAAGAACTGGTTATTTATAGGGAATACTGTCAATTACAATGTTTCCGGATTTATAAGGTCTAACGAGCCTGAACAATGTGGGTGTAATATCACTCATTATTATGCATCTTTAAATCTACAGTACCTTATACCCTTTTCAATAATCAAATTTTACAAAGTGCACTTAACTTTAAATTACCACAGAACAATGTTCAAATAAACTGTAAAAAGTAAAAAACCACTATGTGAACATAGATAATAATCTAGTGTTTTATGTTGAAAGGAAGGGTCTCAAAGTGCATCCATCTATAGTTACTGATGTTCCAGGAAATGACCCTTGATAGAAAATAGACATCCAAGGTTTCATATCTGATAATGAGGATTTATTTGTATGTTTCCTGCCAATAAAAACTTTGTTATGTCAGGTTTATGACTTTGTGTATCTTTGTTACAACTATGAAATGCTGAAAATAAAATTATCTATAGTTTTCAATGTGCATTTGAATCTGAACTATCCCAAATATAAAATAAAATTTCATCAATTTATATCAGGAAAGTGAAAGATTAGACTGTTAGACTATTACATGTTTTAAACAATGTTTAAGGTTGGGTTTTATGTGGCACCAACACTGCAATGGTCATATGGTGTCAGGTAAACTGGTGGGGGAATTTAGACCTTGTGTACCTCTCTCAATATTATTTCAGGCAGTCATAAAGGCACCTGAGTAGAACCACTGACGATCAGTTAGCTTCCTCACATGAAAGAATCCAAAGTCTCTGGCGGGATTTGAACCCACAGCGGTTAGAGGCTAGTGGTTTGAAGTTGACAACTCTTAACAGCTCTGCCATGACGGCCTTAATGTATGGAATTTATGAAGCAGGGGAATAAAAAAAATTTTAAAGAAAAAAAAAATGTCATCAATAATTTAATTTTCTGAAATTAAATATTCTTATAGGGACATATGTCAACCAATTCTTTTCAAGGCCACTTGTAAACTACAGGACACTTTGATCAGGGTATTGTAGTACTATTTCTAAAAGTGACCAGCACTGGACAATGGTAGAATGACAGCTGGACACAGAAATATCAGGGTACTTGACCTGTCAACATGATTAAACTAATGTTTCAAATGTCAGTCTATGACAAGCTTAACTACTTAAATCCAAGAAGCAATCACTTGCCTGCACCCAGTCAGACCAACCTGCAAACCAAACTGCATGTCTGTGCCCTTATAAAGAAACAATATAGTGTAAAGTCAAATAAATGTTTATAATTATAAATCATAAAACTTTTCTCTTCCTGATTCCCAAATGAAACAAACATTGTGGATGTGTAACAAGTCTTACCAAGACAGGAATAATATTTGAAGAATTAGAAGAACTTCAAGCAAACACAATCAGCTTGAATTTTAACTTCTTTCAGTTTTGGTCATGTTTAAGTACATGTATATGAAACAATATCTAATGAAATATTTTTATAAATTTATTACCAAAAAATTGTGTTGTTTCTGTAATCTTACAGTCAGTTCTCAAAAATAGTTATTACATTGAATGCCTCTGTTATTTAATACGCATGAACTGAATAAAATGTTGTGCATTCTTCACTTTCAAAAAAATTCAAACATATTTCTTTCAAACAGGTATTTAAGAAGTATTCCTTTTTAAAATTAAAACAGCAATTTTCACAGCAGATATTATAGCTTTATACACTTTAATTAATGACAAGCCTTTATAAGGCTGTATAAACTTATTAACTCACTCCCTCCTCACGATCAAACTATCCCTTTTCTTTAATAACATAAGCATATCAAATTAAACGTAACTCTCTTATTTAAATATAATACAAGTCATGAAAGAAGAAATCAAAACAATGCTATTGATGTTTTAAAGTTTATATTAAACAATATAATACCAACAATCAACATTGAAGTGTCATATTTAAAGCCGGGGCAACAATTTGAATGACTGTTTGCATATCAGCTTTTAACACATTCATCATGAAATACATATTTTTCCTGTTTAAACAAACATTGGTCATTCTACTCAGTAGCACGCTCATGCCCGATATAATGTACAGAGGGGTACCCGAGGTCTTTCTGCACCAGTAAAACTGGAAAGTCGCCATATTGTCACCTCAGTGCAATAACTAGTTAAGTTCTATAAAATTTAGGTGCACTAAGGTGACAATATGACATTTAGTGTAAGTGTGACCTAAAACCCAATCAAAACAAAATGCTTAACAATCTCTTAACAATCTCTAAAAAAGTGACAATACAATATCTGTTTCCAAGGATATAGACAAAAGTTAAAACTGTTCAGTAACTGACCACTCACATAAGAACCAACCAGATCATAAAAATCATTGTGAAGTTTTTTTATTTATTCAAGCTAATAACAACTATATTCACTGAACTTATATCTAAATTATTAACATATTAACAGATTCCACAGCCATTGAGTAAAATTGCTCTCAATTATTTCAACCACAACACAATATAAAATCAATAAATCATTCTGTACTTAATGGAATATTCTATAAAACGATTATCAACTTGAATAATTATTCATAAAAAATAAGCGGGCAAGACAAACATGTCCTTAACCTTAAAGCAGCACATCACTAGATTCCGAGTTTCTATTGTAACAACGATGGTAGAACGTCATAATACCCATATTGAGCATTACAATATGCGAAAACTAAAGGTGGTGAATTAGCTTATACAAATTTATTTTAGTTTGATTGTGTTGGAAGCTATAAGCTTATTGAAACACTCTCGAATCCGTTCCTGGAGCCAACCAGTACTAAGCAATGAATGTAAAGTTTCTTGCTCAAGGAAACAACGGCTTGTCCCTGACAGGGTTTCAACCCACGCGGTCAGCAATCCTCAGATTACTAGTCTGACGGGTTAACCACTCCGCCACGCCGCCACTCATGTTTGAGGTGGTGAATTCACATATAGGATAGTATCCAATATATAAGGGCATAAACCACTCTTGGTGGTTTACTAGCTTTTCACCAACAGGGTTTGTGTGCCTTAAAACGTTACACTATTTTTAACTCAATGTGTAAAATTGTTGTAAAGTGTGTGATTTAACTTACTCAACAGAAAATACTTTAAAACTTGTTAAAATATGTAGAAAATTCTCATATTCAGTTATAGTTACATTTTCAGTAAAAAAGAACTTGTGATAAAAATACCAAATTCTGCCATTATTTCGCATTATACATTAAAAGTTTCACATAATATTTGTGAACATTTATACAATTTTAAAACTATAAACAATATACAATATACTATTCTTAAGCTTCATTTTTTGACGATTTACTTCGATTTTTTTTAAGCTTGCCAATTTAGGGCTTAAAGTAGCGGCTTGCCGCTTTAGGACTTAGAGTGGCTCCATTGTGCACAGTGACATGTACAATGTACCAGATGCCTATTCCATGTCAGTGATAAAGTGTTTAACAAACAGAGAAAATATTTTCTTCTTTGTACCACAAAACACTGATTGTATTAAGAACTAGTTTACAAGTTGTCCCTTCAACTGAAACAATCAAATTATTGTCTTAAATTTGCATAATCAAATATCAAATTGCTGACCAGTTTTTGCCCAGGGGGCTGGTCCCTTATAAAAATCTAATAAAATAGACAAAGTCAATATTCAGTTCTGTTGACGAGACCCAATTGCATTGTTTCATGTTATCCTTTTTAAGTTTCTCTTGTGTTTATGTTTTCTAGATGAATACTGTTAATGAAAACTATGATTAGTATTCCCATAGTAACCATGAAGGAGAAGCCTTCAATGACCCAACCGTGCAAGAAAAAGGGGACAGTAGGACTTAATTGTGAAGAGTCAGACTTAATTAGATCCTTGACAATATCCAGCTATAATCATTAAAAGACATTTGAGCCGCGTCATGACAAAACCAACGTAATGCTTTTGCGACCAGCATGGATCCAGACCAGCCTGCGCATCCGCGCAGTCTGATCAGGATCCATGCTGTTCGCTATCAGTTTCTCTACTTGTAAAAGACTTGGTAAACAAACAGCATGGATCCTGATCAGACTGCGCGGAGGCGCAGGCTGGTCTAGATCCATGCTGGTCGCAAACCCACTATGTTGGTTTTGTCATGACGCGGCTCATTTTGTCATTGGGATAAAAAATAATTACAATAATAGCCGAGACTGTATCCTTCAGAATTCACGATTTGTCTCACTCTTAATTAATAGTTTTTTCATGCAACCAATCTTCAAACAAAATATTTTTTAGATCAAATGAATTTAAATGATTATCTGTGAGATGAATGCACAAGATTCTTGCCAGAAAAATGCAGTTTAAGAATGCTTAATTTTCACACTTGAAAAATAAAACTATTCAAATTATTTTGAACTTTTGCAAAATCACTAAGGACAAAGACATTTTTTGAATCTGTACTAAATCCTTGGTCAGGAATATTAGTTTGACATACATACAAGACTTATGAACTTGATTGCTTAGGAAGGACTTCTTTACTAACACCTTTACATCTCATTTTGGCAACGACAAAAGCTTGTAAAATTGAAGAACTGCAAATGCAAAGTATTCTGTTGATGACAGTCTATGCGAAAGTCAATTTTTTTTCAGGCCACAAGGACCGAGACCCTTAGGCTTATTTCCGCCCCGGATGATATTTAACAGGCCCAGACATTTCAAGCATTATTTTATAATAACTCGTTTGAAAGTAAAAATGATTGTCTTTCTTTAAATTAGTGAGACCATCAATATAGAAACATAAGAAGATGCTGACCAATTGAAATAACTTAAGCAGGGTTCTCACTAGGATTTTCAAAGTAGGAGTCCTTGGACTCCCAAGCACAGAAAAGTAGGAGCACAGAGCATGTTCAATATGTTAAGCCATCTTTGCTGCACTTATGCAGTTGACGAATATTATGTATATTAGCAGATTAAGCTAGGGGTTGGAGAGTCGGAGTTTGAACAGAAAAAAAAAGTTTATTCAGGAAAATGGTAGTATGTCCCAAATGGAATACACTGTACCATAAAAGTGATTGAAAAGATTTGAAATATAGTTTCAAAAACCCTACATCATCAGACCATTATGCTGTTTCCTTCCAGATTCACTCCACACACCCCCTGCCATAAGAAAATATTCATTGTATGTGACAAACACATACTGGTAAATACCTCCATCTCAACTAATGTGAACAATATCTTTAGTAATTTTAATTTTTAAACTACATTTAAGTGTTATTACACACATTTTAACAAAACAAAGTTTCCTTTTGGTTACGATTTTTTTAATTCTAAAAAGCGGCATCGCGAAAGTATGTGACAATTGAAAATTTGTCTGTTTCCTGCAAAAACATTCACAATTCTACTTGTTGTTGATTTTGATTATATATTAAATTAAATTAGATATATAAGATTAAATATTTTTTTATTATTTTAAGATTGTTACTCATCGACTTTTTCAACAGGCTTCATAAAACAAAATTTTCAAATCTGTAATTTACGGCAAAATTTACCGTTGTTGATGAAACTTTTTGAAGACAGATTTGACTGGTATTTATTTGACATGTACAAAATAGACCTAAGGTTGGTCAATATCTTCTATAAGAAATTCTTTGCATCACTGGGAGCTTGGTATCAATCAGGTCATTGATATTTTTAACTTCTTGAAATTTTATTCGGACATGAGGACTGACGGAAAGGAATTTTTCTCGGACCGCACAAGTTTTATTTAGCCAGGACCGAGGACCGGCGGACTTTCGCACAGACTGTGATGAGAGTCTTGTTCAAGAGGACTCAACAAAGTTAAAACAGTAGAAGAGAGGACATAGTTTGTACATTAGTTGTACCTGCATCAGTATTTTCTCTTTTTGAAAAAAACAAACAAAGTTTCACTTAAAACATGTTAGTTTATCATTGAAGAAGTATGGTATTGGTGTAGAGCATGGGGAATAATCTAAACTGGAATCCAACAAATGGTGCTAGATCCATATTTGTGCAATTACTGGATCATAATACCACCTTTGAATGAATCAGTTGTACCTGCATCAGTATTTTCTTCTTTTCAAAAAAACAAAGTGTGAAAAAAATTATAGCTAACCTATAACTAGTGTGGAGGCAATCTGTAATTTGGCTTACAGAAATGACTGCTGATGCAAACATTTGATACCCTTCATTAGTTTGATGTTCTTCCAAAATCCTTGACGCAAAAAAAACTTAAAACCATCATAATTAATGCAAAACTACCTTCCTCTCAAATTCCCAGGTATTTTCCACCCTTTTTACAGAAATTAATGAATACGTTTTCTAAAAAAACTGCCAGATGAAGAGAAATTAGATATGGTAAAATCACTAAATTATAGAAAAGAAGAATCAACACTGACTTTTTGCTTGCAATAAACAAAGAATTTTGAATGTTTTTTTCTTCTCATCCCCAATGTAATTAAGAATAAATCTATTTTTTTTGCATTACAAACTAGATCAACGCCCTATCAGTCACTCAGTTTTAAACACATTTTTGCACTTAAAATTTGCACACAATTTGTATAAATTTTTCCTACTGAAGATACATTAGGCTAGTGTTTCTTTAAACATACAGATTTATTAAGGACCAACAGCAGAGATGTAATAATTTCCAAAGAAATTCAGCACAATTCTTGTCAATGAACAGGTGCACAATGCCAGCTTACTATTTTAAGTGGGTTTATAAACATTTCATGGTTCATCTAAGACAGTTATGACTAAAAGATGATTATACTGCCAATATAATAATAATATATTCTTTTTCCTGAAGTCGCAGAGCTGCAAACTGACAGACTGCAGGGAAAAGGGAAGAATTGCACCTCAATAAAACACATGCATCCCCTTCTAACATTTTTTTAAGAGCATCATAAACTCATGTAAGGTGCATGCCACACCATTGAGCCAAGTGTGATCCATATTATATAATGTAGTGGAAAGTGCAAAACTTGATTAAAAGTAAT
Organism: Ruditapes philippinarum; assembly: GCF_026571515.1. Classification (NCBI taxonomy): domain Eukaryota; kingdom Metazoa; phylum Mollusca; class Bivalvia; order Venerida; family Veneridae; genus Ruditapes; species Ruditapes philippinarum. The sequence continues at coordinate 51,850 of NW_026866106.1, read as the reverse complement.
AATCAACATGTGCATATAGCGTGAATCAAGCAGCACTCGGTCTTTGATTTAACATGATTTAGAATGGTTCTAATTATAAAAGTTTCAATCAAACCTTCTCAAATTATGCACATGATAACAATGTTTGATGTTCACATCCTGTTAATCAGAGTCAGCAGATGTTTAGTTAATATGGATCAATGATGAAAGTTTATGTAACACAGATCAAACAACAATGTATTTCATTTTTGTAATTGAAGCAACCTTTGACAACTTTAAAAACAAGAGAAAAAAAACTAATTTCTGCAACCCTTTCAATCATGTCAGCCCACACATGATGAAATTTATTCCATAGAAACTCATCAATATTCAATATTCAAATATGATATTAAACAAAACAAAATGAAAGTGTAGTTTATCAATGGAACTTGTGTATAAATAAACAATAAATATATTATAAATTATCTCCAGTCAACTAATCTTAGTAGAGAGTACTGTGCGTTTAGGATAATTATTTAGTGACGCGGTGGTCATGTCCACTTTAACGGTGTATAACAGTTATCATATTGTGTTTAATATCTCAAGTGAAGCAGGCTTGCCATATAAATTAGAATATCGACAAATTTACCAACTGTCGGCGTAACGCAGTAGGTAAAGTTGTGTGGTAAAGTTTTAGTTACAGATCAATGCAAGACAGCCAGGTTCGGTCCCGATTTTTTTTGTGTATAATTATCAATCGATTAAGAATTTCTTTTTTTCTTGTAAAGATTATTAGCGGTGTGTTATTTTCTATTAATTTCTCATTTCACTTTTGTTTTTAAATGTTGCTATATCTAGCAAGTTGGTGCAACCTGATACGGAATGCTCACATGTACATAAATTGTTTCAACTATAGTTAAAATAGATAAATACAGAATCCCTAAAGAAAGCCCAACACGGCAAAATTGAAAATGTTGCAGGCTCAGTTTGATTGAGCCTGTTCATGGACGGTACTGGAAAGTGCAAGTTACCATCCACGCTCCCTAGCACCGGCTTAAGCAGAAGTCAACATTTAAACATGAAATAGTAAAAATTTGAATTTAGTAACATCCGCAGATGTGTTCATACGGCGGTTATCATGGAACCTTCAATGTGACACTGCCGTGCCATTCCATGAAAAGCGGCGTATGGTCCCCAAGTCATAAAAAGCGTGTGCCCTAAACGAGAAAACAATGGGCGGAACTAAATAAAATGGAATTTTGAAAGGGGATCAGAGGTTATGAAGCCTGCGTATCACAGATAAGACGTCAAAAGTCAAATTTAAAAAGCAGGCAACATATCCTAAGGGTGATTCAACATTAATCAAGTAGGAATATTGGAACCACCCAACTAGAAAATGCCGAAAAGTTGAAACTAAAAATACCACAAGCACGAAAAACTTATGCACTGCAAAGGTACTACTAATATATATTACACACTACACAGAATAAAAATTATTATTTTCGGTATATATAAATTATTCGAAATTATAACAAAACTGCCTTTATATTCCAATTAATTTGCATCTCATGTAAAAATAAAAATAGGGAAAGAAAAAGAAAAAAAAAAGGTTTGACAGCTTGTGCTCGTACTCGTGATACAATTTAATTTGTATGGCATCCTAGTGACTTAACCAACTTTGCCATCGAGACTTTTCAAATTCTATTTCTGATTTTGAATCATATTCACTTCTAAATACCCTGTTTTACCTATTAAGACAAAGATTGTAAACTTTTGTGTACACAAAAAATGCAACGTCACTCTCACATTATCATAGCGGCACAATAACTTATCTGTGACTGTGTTTTTTAATCATTAAATTATAATAGCTCAACTTTTATGAAATGTTGCATTTATAACAATATTGATAAGCAGGTTTCTCAAAATTGAACCCATCAAGTTCAATTTGAAGATAATTATGGCAGATGCACATGGGTAAATTTCAAAAGCTTCCAAGTATAAAACATTTTCATTGCCCTTTCAATATTAATTATAAATGTTGTCAGCATTGTGCCTGGCAGTGTTTTACTGCAAGTTTTACATTATTACATTGCTGCTAGAAATTTGTTACTACAGTTTTGTGTTAAAACAACAGTTTCAGTTTATCATTAATGTACTACAGTTTCACTTTAAAACAGAAGTTTCAGTTACAGCTACAGTCTCACTTATATCCCGGCAGACATCCGGGGTGATCCGGGAACGACCGGGGTACATGCGTAACTCTGCTGGCAACGTCCTGGATGATCCGGGAACATCCGGCATTCGACCCCGGATGGAATAAAATATTTAATATCACCGGGGTGGTCCGGGATGATCCGGGAAGGTATAGCTTTGCCGGCTTCATCCTTAGCTCTGCCCGCAACGACCGGGGTTATACCGGGAAAGCACCGTAGCTCTGCCGGCACAAACCGGGGATGATCCGGGGTATGATATAGCCGGTAGAGCTACGGTAGAGCCCCGGTATATGCCGGCAGAGCCCCGGTAACTACAGGCAGAGCCCCGGAGGATAAAGGTAGAGCTACGGTTGATCCCGGTAGAGCCCCGGCAAAGCCCGGATCATTTCAAAAGAATAACGACAATTTGCGATGACTGCACTTGTTTGTATTAAAAGCCTTCCCATTTCCCTTCTATCCAGTATGGCATAAGGATTTTTCAGAAAATCATCATGAATTATTATTCTGGAACAATAGATATTATATTAAATGAAAATTATGTATCAATGTTATCATTTTCGGGAGTTTTCAATCCACCGGGGTTCTACCAGGGCTCTGCCTGGATCGTCCTGGGCTCTGCCGGGGCTCTGCCTGGATCGACCGGGGCTCTGCCTGGATCAACCGGGGCTCTTCCGGCGTCATCCGGGAATGACGGGGGAAGCACCGGCATGAACCGTAGCTTCACCTGGGCTCTGCCTGGATGATCTGAAGCGCATCCTGGGTGGTTAGTAGGGAACTACCGTAGTGCTGCCGGGGTAAGTGTGACCGCAACAATAATTTCATCCCGGATCGTCCCGGATCATCCCGGTAACTTACCGGGATGGTCCTGGGCTCTGCCGGGAATAAGTGAGACCGAGGCTTAATCAATGATGAAGTATGGTACGGGAATAATCTAAACTGGAGGTCCTTGGTTTGAATCCAACAAATGGTGATTATCTCTTTACAATCAATCTACATTTGTGCAATTTCTGGATATGCCACCTTGGAATGAATCATCCAAGGTGTCTTAAAGCAATTGTCTAGGTTCTCATCCAGGTGTATATTAATTCGGGGACAAGCAGACAAGTATGGTGATTCAAGCTTATTTAAAAAGTTTGCCTTGCTTACTCATCATTGCGCCATTTCAAGAGATCAAAGTCAAATGAAAATCACCGAAATGCTTCACTTTGTCAATTGATAGATGCTCATACATATTGAGCAGTAGATAATCCTCAGCCAATCAGAGATCATCCTTTTCACATGTACACAAATACATCAAGCTTGTTTTTCAAAAGCATAACAAGTAATAATTAGTGGGCCTCATAGATATGGACAACCAAATGCAAAAATATTAGTATACTGACAGATGAAAATTCAGTTCACATGAGTAAATAAATAGAGATAATAGTTTCAGTTCTGTGTAATGATTAAATCATTATTGAATACATAAAGGTAGGTAATAGTTTCAAGTCAGAGTAATGATAAAATCATTATTGAATACATAAAGGGAAGTAATAGTTTCAGTTCTGTGTCATGATTAAATCATTATTGAATACTTAAAGGGAGGTAATAGTTTCAGTTCTGTGTAATGATAAAATCATTATTGAATACATAAAGGGAGGTAATAGTTTCAGTTCTGTGTAATGATTAAATCATTATTGAATACATAAAGGGAGGTAATAGTTTCAGTTCTGTGTAATGATTAAATCATTATTGAATACATAAAGGGAGGTAATAGTTTCAGTTCTGTGTAATGATAAAATCATTATTGAATACATGAAGGGAGGTAATAGTTTCAGTTCTGTGTAATGATTAAATCATAATAAAATACATAAAGGGAGGAAATAGCTTCAGTTCTGATTAATGATAAAATCATAATTGAATACATGAAGGGAGGTAATAGTTTCAGTTCTGTGTAATGATAAAATCATTATTGAATACATAAAGGGAGGTAATAGTTTCAGTTCTGTGTAATGATAAAATCATTATTGAATACATAAAGGGAGGTAATAGTTTCAGTTCTGTGTAATGATAAAATCATTATTGAATACATAAAGGGAGGTAATAGTTTCATTTCTGTGTAATGATAAAATCATTATTGAATACAAAAAAGGAGGTAATTGTTTCAAGTCTGAGTAATGATTAAATAATTATTGAATACAGAAAGGGAGGTTATAGTTTCAGTCCTATATGTTATGCTAAAATGATTATTGAGTAAAAATGTTTCAGTTTTGTGTAATGATTTAGACATTATCACATACTATAGGGGCTGAACTGATTAAGACATAGCAAAAGATTTCAGTCCTGTGTAACACTCATGTGACATAAAAATGAACACAAAAGGGAACAAAAATATTTTCAGTTCTGCATTATAATCAAGACACAACAAAGAACTTAAAGAGTAATTAAAGTTTCTGTTTTGTGTAATAACTGGGACAAAATAGTGTATTATAAAGGATGATGAATGTTTCATTCTTTGTAATAACTGACATAGTAAAATACTATAAAGTCAGGTAATAGTGTCTGTTATGTGCTATGATTAAGACATAATAGAGGAAGAATGGAAAAAGAGTTTTATATAACATTTCAGTAAAATTTAATGTTGTAAACAAAAATAGCATGTGATATCTCTAAACTCCCAGTGCCATTTAGCAGGGCTTTTACCATCTAACTAACCCTATGTTCGAGAACTTGGGTTCTACTTCAAATAAATGTAAACGAGTTTGCACCTTTAACTTTTATTTCCTTGATAAGTGTTGATAAGGTTTGATAAGTGATTCTCTGAATATATTCATTTACATTTGTACTGTACAATAAATAATAAACATAAAACATTCACATCATCAATAAATTACATATGAATTACACAATAAATCTAATTAGAACTTTTGTACCTTTAAATTTAAATCTTAATGTAAATTATCCTTTAAAATAATTGCATTTATTTGTCAAATTAAACATACCGATTTTGACTTGTCTCAATACATCAAGTTCCGAATTAAACTGATGAGATTCTCAATAACAAAACAAACAAAAATGATGACGTCGACGTAAACATCGTTCGTGGTATAAAGTAGCGTAACATATTGACGCCATTAAGAAAGTTAACAAATCCGAAGTACTTGGAAATTGATACATTTCTAACACCCTATATGGCTGGCCTTTAACAATGGTCTGAAAATCCAAAAGCCAAAGTACCTGCTATAATGCTCTGTTGGCGGGGTTGGACCTTTATTGAAAATAACTGGTGCATTAGTATTGAAATATATATCTTATATAAATTTGAAATTTACTATCAATTATCATAAAACAGGTGCATTAGTATTGAAATATATATTTTATATAAATTTGAAATTTACTATACTGGTGCATTAGTATTGAAATATATTGAAATATATATCTTAAATAAATTTGAAATTTACTATCAATAATCATAAAACTAACAGTTTTTGTGTTGTACATGGCTTATATTACTATTGAATCCACATAAAATAATAGAGTATGTTCAATCACCATAAAGAACGTATAAGTTATTATCAAGTGCCAGAAATCGCAAACAGATTGTTTTCAAATGGTAATAAATTGTCTACGTCCCCCTGTTTAAGTGAGATAATCTGAATTTCGTTTATTTCCACAGGGAACTATAATAACACCTTTATACATAATTCTCTTATAAAATTTATGCTCTATCGTGTTTTAACATTAATCTTTTATATTTCTATATACAATTTTGTCTGGTATGTTTTGGGAGGATAAGAAATATTTGTTTTTTATTTGATTGCTATGAAGGATGATATATAGCTGGTGACTGGAGGCCCAGACTTTTTTCTAAAGAGGAAACACATACCAGACATGTATGCAAAATTATTGAGAGAAAAAAAAAGATAAAATAAATTCCTCAGAACCTCATGTTACACGTATAGTGTAGTATCTAAAAAAAAAATTTTTTAATTAACAGATATGAAAGCTGAACAACAAGAACCAGTCTGATACCTGGGTTGAAATACGCGATCTGATTGGACGAGCCAAATTGGACGTCCAATCAGATCGCGTATAACACACAGGTATCAGAATCCAAAATGGCAACGACAAGTCAAAAATTACCGTGAAATAGAAAAAATCGATAGAAATTGATATTCATTGGACTTGAATTAAGTAAGCTGTGGAATTCAAGTTCTTTTTATTGATGTAAATGAATGATGTAGCGAAATCCCGCCGGAATGCGCCTCAGTCGCCGAAACGACGATTTCCCGTGTTCCACATTGTTTGGCAAATGGACATATAGTAGGCTTTACACCTTTCTATAACTATAATTTTGATAGTGGAAATTTTTTTTTATATATATAATTTCATCGGTGGTTTTGTATTTGGTACCTTATAGTAAGCCTTAGAGTGTTGAATTTTTTTTCAGGATTGTAGTAGGGGTCCAGGGGCAGATAGGGTGGCCGGGGTGTCCAAACACTGATACTGCCGCCTGTGACAAGAACAACACAAGTATTTTTTTTTTATTATTATCATTACTACTTTTTTTGGTTAGTCAATGTAGTTTACTTATGATACAATTACTTGCAAGATAATTAAAAATAATATTTCCTTTTTTCTTCAATTCTTATTTTGTTATTATTTATTACATTTCTCATTTCACACAATTATAATATAATACTGTTTGACAGTTACCGGTAGATTCAATGTTCAATGGCACAAAACTTGCTAGTAAGATGTTGATGTTTGAAACCACTATTTGTTAACATATTAAACCATTTTCATCAAACACAAAATGTTTATTACAACAAGACCACCACAAGCAGTATTACATTTGTCCGTCTGTAAAGGGCAATGACTATCAATGACTTATATAGACAATAAAATAAGCTAAAAAGGGGAACAACTCCTAATTTATTGCTTTCAGGATCATACCTCTTGTCTTACAACTGCACCTTGTTATAATAATCAAGTATTTCCAGTTTTATGAAGCTTTAATAGTTTGTAAATCATCATACTTAATCAGTAATGTTGACAAAAATTTCAAGTTAAACAAGGGGCATAACTCCAAAAAGATAGCTTTCAGATTAATACCCCTTGTCTTACAACTGTTCCTTCTCATGATAAATAAGTATTCCAAGTTTCATGTTGATATTTTTCAAAATGTTTGACCAAGTGGCTAAATTAAAGTTTTGCATAACAATTTTAACAACTTATACCACCTGCAAATCGTTATAGCTTGACTATCTCTTGGAAACAGACAAGTTAAATTCTTACTTCAAATAACACATAGAGATGCGAGATCATTGTTATTGCAATATATTGTTCATTATCATTTCATTACTATTTACAATTTAAATAACAGAATTTTAAATAAAATATCACAGATAGGGACAAATTATACCAGGAGTGCATATAATTCAAACGTTTTTGCTGCAAAATTTTGCAGTATTCATCAAAACATTAAGAAGAACATTTTATTTATATACCTCCAAAATAATTTCTAAACATATACCATTATATCTAATGCAATTGATTTCCTCAACAATAAACTATAAGAATACCGAAAGCATCCATTAATCTTGTGTACATTCAATAAGATTCACAGCAGACAGTTTTCCGATCAAGACCGTTTTTATTACTGCATTAAACAAATTGTTTCGGAGGAAGACATCATTATATAAGTAAGTATCACATTAAGTTAGTCATCTGTTCTATATCAAGAATCTCAGAATCTCAATTCAATATAATAACCATCAATATTGATCTGTCAAACCACTCTTAAAATACACATAAACTATTATTTTAAAACCAACCATTTGGAAGTAAACAAGAACATTTTAATGGTTACTGTACATATTTGATTTTATTAACTCTCTGAACAACTTCAGTTATTTTAATGCCAATTGTCTCAATGAGTACCTGGTGTCCATCTTCGAGGGGCATTTTCACCTTATCATCTGGCGCCAAAATAGGGTCCAATCTCAATCAAAAATAGATCCTTTTTTCCCAATTTGTAAAAAAACAAAATCTCGACAGCAGCCAAAAGAAGTGACAGGTAACATGATTATACACATGTTAAAAAACTTTCAAGTCATGTATTAGGTGGTTTTTCCACTTTTAAAAATTTCTCATCCCAAAATGTTGAATAATTTTTCCCTATTTATACCATGGGTCTTTTTTCCAAAAATAGCTGGAAATGGGTCTATCATGTCATTGCGGTGCTTATCATGTCATCTAGTTGCCTATTTTGTCATTGCGATGCATAATATAGTCATTGTGTTGCCTATTTTGTCATTGTGGTGCCTATCTTGTCATTGTGTTGCCTATTTTGTCATTGTGGTGCCTATCCTGTCATCGTGTTGCCTATTTTGTCATTGTGGTGCCTATCTTGTCATTGTGTTGCCTATTTTGTTATTGCGGTGCCTATCTTATCATTGTGTTGCCTATTTTGTCATTGTGGTGCCTATCTTGTCATTGTGTTGCCTATTTTGTAATTGCGGTGCCTATCTTGCCATTGCAGTGCCTATCTTGTCATTACAGTGCCTATCTTGTCATTTTGGTGTCTATCATGTCATTGCAGTGCCTGTCTTGTCATTTCAGTGCCTTTCTTGTCATTTTGGTGTCTATCTTGTCATTGTAGTGCATGTCTTTTCATTGCAGTGCCTATCTTGTCATTGCAGTGCCTGTCTTGTCATTGCAGTGCCTATCTTGTACATCATTGCAGTGCCTATCTTGTAAGTCATTGCAGTGCCTGTCTTGTCATTGCAATGCCTGTCTTGTCATTGTGGTGTCTATCTTGTCATTATGGTGTCTATATTGTCATTACAATGCATATTTTGTCATTGCAAGTTCATTGAATATCTCATGATATCACATCCATCCATTAACAAACCCAGCAAGTAACAACAGTAAATAGTTTACCTTGTTTGAAACAGAAAGTCATGCCATTAAAGATTTTAGGAGGTAATCAAAACAAAAAAAGGACATGATGGCTTTATCTCTGAAAGATTTGCAAAGTTAACTTTATAAAAAGATAGAAAACACAACCCTATCTGATAATTTATTATATGCAGGAATTTCAAATTTTAATGTTTTTAGGCATTTGGACCTCAGTGGAGTACCTCAAACTCTAATTCAGCAAGAAAAGGACTATTGAGTATTATATTGTTGACAAACAGAATTAAATCCAGACAGAACAAGCACAGATTCCACTTCTTTAATAGAAAACAAATTCTTTGTGCAACATCTTTTGTAGCGTGTCCCAAACATTGTAAACAGAATAAGCAAGAAATATTCATTTCTGTCATTGCACAGCAAAGTACAATTTATGAAGCAAGTTTATTAAATTTTTCACATCATAATTTACAAATATTGTGAAGGGAGATAATTGTTTTTGTCTAGGAAGGTGATATAATGCCATTAAAGCAGATCTCAATCGTGACATGCCGATGACAGCCCTCGCGTTTTTACCAATTAGACAATAAAGTAAGGTTGACAACATTGCCACAATTCATCTCCGCATCCTCTTACTATTATTCTGTTTTATTAGGCTATTTGCTAAATTTGGTCGATCAACTGAGTGCCGGAGATAAGCTACGAGTTTGATATATATTGTCCCTATAATTATAACATGGCTACAATCTCTGCAATATGATAACATAATTACATACAATAAAACCATAAGCCGGAATCCAATCAATAAATACGTCCCGCTATCTATCTGGTTCCAAACGTCGTCACCTTGTCATCTTCGTTAAATACACCAATAGTGTTAACATGTTTTTTTTTGTTTTTTTTAATATAATTGCAAATATATAATTTCATGCTCTTATAGATGATGCCAAACTATCACTGATATTTGATCTTCATTGATAATATTCATATTGACCTGTACTCTATGAATATAGGGGTATAAAGGATATTTTTCATAGCTAATGATATTTGACAGTATCTTTTGCAGGTATTAGGATTAATAACAAGATCAATCTATGTAACGATGCACCTCCTATTCAGAAGTGGTTGACTGTTATTACCAACGGTAAATCAGCCGGAAATTGTAATAATTTAAAAACATCAAAACTATATGGATATAGATGTCATACCATTTCAGTCCTTAATGTTTATTAAACAAAATTATTAGTTCTAACATCTTGGTATTATTAAAAAGATATGTACACATCATTAATATCATGCTTTTAACTTACACACTAAGATACTATAGATAGAGGTTTAGTACTAAATTAAAGTGAATTCCAAAACAAAAAATAGCAAAATTTGCATGTAAAACCTTACTTTTTCTGCTGGCAACAATAGACTCTACCCATGCAACCAGTACAGACTTAGATCAAAGTCTGAACTGTCCGCTATCCAAACAGTACATATTATGAAGTTTTCCTGAAAATTGGCTTTGTCCAGATTGAGAGACATTATGAAACATGGCTATTTAACATGGTTATGGTTAAAATAAAATCACTTACCTTATCAGAACTGTTTCTTCTTGTTGGTTTCTCTGTTCTTGTTTCAGTCTTCCCTGAATTTTCTGTACTTATTCGCTTGAGTGCTTTCTCACACAAACTGAAACAAAGTAGAATTATTTAGCAAACTCTACAATAAACCTTTGTAAAAACTTTTGTTGGAACAAGAATTTAAAGTTTTATAAAATGAACTACATGTATATTTGTTGTCAGTAACTTGTGTGCAATGAGGGTCAACTTCGATTGCTGCATTTTGATTCAAAAGAGCTTCAGTTTACTCGTTTAATCCTTTCCCTTGTGGCTTTGAAGTTGCCTTTAAGGATTGAGGCATCAGAATTACAGCCACTGTTTATCCCTGCGTAATATGAGATGCCACTAAATGGGTTCATATATTAAAATGCATCTTTCAGCTCCAGCAGGTGAGGTGGTATTGACCTCTCAGGTGTTGCTTTAAGTTTGTGACACCCAAGATAATCAAAAACCTTCTTTCCTGCTTTGGCACTGAATGACCTGGACTGTGCTGGTGCACTGTAAAACCAAACAAACAAGATACAAAGCCAATATCATTAAATATACATGTACAACCAAACACATACAAGTCCTTCATTATAAAGGCTCAGACAGTAGTGAACAAATGAACAAGCAAATTTGGCACAAATCACAGATTCTGCATAAAATAAAGAATATCACTTCAATTTACTTACAAAGAAAAAGAGTATAAGATCATACTAACAAAAAGAACATTAGACCATCCAAAAAAAGCAGGCTTTACATTTTTATCTGAGAATGAAAACAACCATTTTGGCCAAAGGTCAAGGGGGATATTTTAATCTACAGGCTGAAAATACAACAATTTAATTTAACAGCATTTCAACTGATGATATGGATCACCAATCTGTTAATAATGGAAACCCAGGAAAGAAGATGCAAAATCTTTCAAGTGCAACTAAAACAATCTTAGCTTTGTCTAAAATGATAAAATAATTAGCAGATCTTAAACTAAAAGAATGGTGATAATACAAAATTTAATCAGTTTTATATGAGACAATACAAAGATTAAGATGTTATCGAAAATTATTGCTTTGAAGTGATTTATTATACATGTATATAAATGATGTCTGTTTATCGAAGAATCTATTGTTGATTCTAGCAAAATATACTAGAACATAAATCATCCTTGCCCTATTTCAGGCCAAAAACATTTTTCTAGGGAAAAAAAAGAGAAGTCCCTGGAAATGTTTGTATAATCATACATGTAGCAAAATAATCGCTTTTCTAATTTGGTTTATCTCTTGTTTTTATTATCCATCTTCCCGATACAGAGCAAACAGATAGAGCGAGATTGCCCAAGTATGGAAATTAACGGGCGACTAGTAAAACAATACTGAAGACAAGTTTTATTTATTTAGATCATTTGTTTAGATGGAATTACTCCGGCTCCGAGATAAATGAGTAATTGGAAAGGAAGAAAGAAGACGGTTTACCAATATAAATTGTTTTATATGGACTTGAATTGTGACACAACAATCAGCAACAGTTTTAATGAAACTGATACAGATATTAAGACGTTTATCACGGAGTGTTTTTCCCCTTTTTAAATATTGTTTCCATTTACACTCCTTTGGGATCATCTGTTTGTAAAATTCAAGAAGTAATTTTCTATTAAAACGTTGTGTTTTTTTTTCTTTCACTTGCAAATCAAGCATTTATTTGATTGTTGCAACAAGTATCAAGTTCTGATCACATTTTAGAAAATGTAAAAACACAATGGAGGGTAGGAGTAACTTGAAATATTTAGCTCTTTATTTTTTCTCATTTAATCCCTTCATTCTTTATCTTAATATGACCAACAGAAATTTGTGGACATTTTCTTTAATTATTTAATAAAGGTTTTAAAAAAATACTATCATATGTTACAAGTTAAAAAAAAATTGAAAGGTTTTTTTTTCAAGATATTTAAATGATAAATGTACAAAGTCAAGGCTCTCTTTCTGTTTGGGAAAACAGTTCCAGGTCCTGTACCCATAGGAGGGGAAATTTTATATTAAGTCATCTTTGCTTGTAAAGCAAAATTTAAGACAAGTTGCATATAAATATTCATAATGTAAAGAATTATAAATTTGCTTTTGGAAAAAGCAAATTTTAATGGGATATTGTTTATGGTCTCTCCTGCTTTTGACAGGAAAAGGCAGGACTAAATAGAACAAAAAACTAGAAATGTGTCCATAGGACACAGGTGCCCCCACACTCCACCGATTTGTCAATCTTATGTCTCTAGGTCAAATTTTTTTTTTTGGCTACATACTTATGCCCAAGTTGAAAACTAAAAATCTTTAGTAAAGGGCAAATACTACAAATACTGAATTAATCCACAAGAAAACCCCAAGGTGCATAAGTACACATGCTGACCAACATTCTTGTAAACTTTCAGGCCTACAGGTCAAATACTTTTTTTACTAAGTCAAGGGCAATAACTCTAAAAATACTAAATATATCCACATGAAAATACCCAGGTGCACAACTTCACATGCTGATGAACATTCCTGTAAGGTTTCATGACTGTAGGTCAATTACTTTTTGAGCTACGTGCGACACTAAAATAGAACGGACAGACTGACGGACAGACGGACGGACGTACTCACAAAATGGTACTTACTTGACTTTGATCTTTTTGGCCATTTTTAGTCACACAAGGCTTAAAAAAAGACACACAAGTAAAAACGGAATGAATAGGATCAAAGAGAACTTACTGTTACCTATTGTTCTCCAAGTCACACAAGTACCTCTGGGTTCGTACGTACGGACAAGAGTAAATCTAAATGGGGGCACATAGTGGGGGCACAATAAAAGCTAACGGGTCTGACTATATCTTACTTAAACACATAGTGAAAAAAGGTAAAGAAATAAGAAAAAAGTGATCACGGAACAACTGTCTGTGTTCGGCTAGTCAATAGATGAAAAGGTATTGTCAAAAAAAAAAATTAAAGGTACCCAACAGGCAAGGACATGCATCAAAAACGTAGCCTCCAAAAACTGTAATTTAGGCCGTAGCGACTTAATATTCGCAGAATTCTTGGTTACTACAAATCTGCGAACTTTTGTCTCCGCGAAAATGCCGACATTGTGAAAAATGCGAAATATTGTATCCGCGAACATTTCTAGGAATACAGTATCTAAAACACTGAAGCCATATCTCTATGATCTTGCTCACTTGAAAATTGTAATATTTTCAATCATACATACACCTGCTAAAATTTTCTACTTATTTACATAATGTTAATCAATCCTGCAAATATTAAAATTAAATTTCCCCCCACTTTAATTAATTACACAATTTTAATTCTCCCACACATGATGACTTAGCACCTGATTTCCTCTTACGCTACCTCAAATTTAATAAGTGACTTCCTAATCATGGAACTAGCAAAATACTTGTCCACAAACATTTCCATAAGCCATAAATGTTTTTTTTCCCCAATCTTGCTTCTACTGAATTTTTGTCCCCAAATTTAAATAAGGCACTGATTTCCTGATATTGCTACTACCAAATACTTGTGCAAAATCATTTCCATAACAGACTCTTTTCCTCATCAGGCTACAATCAAATACATGTTCCAAAAAACATCATAATTCATGACTGTTTTCCTAATCTTGCTAATACTGAAAACTTGTGGCAAAATATTTCAATTTGTGACTTTCCAATCACATACAAATACTTGTCCTAAAACATATATTTAAGAAGCAACTATTTTCCCAATCATGCTTCAACTTAACTTTTGTCCTTCAGCATTTCAATAAGTGGCTGTTTTCCCTATCAGGCTTCAACTGAAATCTTGTCCCCAAATATTTCATTAAGTGACTTCCCAATCATGCTACTACAGAAAACTTGTCCCCAAACATTTCAGTAAGATATTTTCCAATCATGCTAAGACTAAATGCTCATTCTTATTAACCATGCAATGGCTAAATTTGATTCATCTCAACAACATTCAAATAACTAAATTATGTGCAAAAATTAAATTATTTTCAGAAACCAGACAATCATGGATGTCTTCCAAAATCATAGAATGTTCCCACCAAACTGACGCAGTACAACCTTTGACAACACACAGATGAAACAAAAAATCAAAAACAGAAAAAAAGAAATTACTGTCTGACTGTCATTAATTTCAAATCAAAACAAATAATATGTAATCAATTGCGTTCATTTCCTGTTTTATATGAGGAGTTTGCATGTTACTGTAGTGTTTTTTCCCATGTTTTGACTTGCTCCCGACCAAATGATTTCCTAGGCCTGGAAATGTTTGATCTGAGAATGACCTGATGTTCCACAATCAATCAAGGAATTCTAGCCGATTTAATTCAGTGTTTTAATATTGACAATATTTAAGATATTAATGTAAGTAGTTTGTGGTTAGAGAGAAGGTACTGATAACATTCAGCACTGTCACAGTAGAGAAACAAAATCACTTTCATGCGAGTCTATAAAATTCATTTTGTACCATCATGCCCAAGCACTTGCTACTTCCTATAACTGTATCTTTCTTGGTAGCCTATGTATTTTAACTTGTACTTTTCTTGTGATAACAGGAATCACTGACTAACACCATTATGGCCATGTGGTTATAGGTAGAGCGTTGGACTGTGACTCAGGCAACCCAGGTTCGATTCCCAGCCAACACAAGTCACTTTTGTTGTGATTGATCATCAAATCCATTCTATGGTCATTCGCACTGTACCTCTGCTCTGGCATGTACAGAAGTTATCAGTTTCAGGCAACTAGTACTGGTAAATGACTTGACAGCTTACCCAAGAACAATTCAGCCATTGAACTGTGCTTTGGTAAATTCAATGTGGCTCCCTGTTGTGAATCGGAGGGTAAACCACTCACACCACACCACCACCACTATCACCATAGTTATCATGTCTTTCAAGAAAACAACATATTAAAACAATTCTGTACTAAAACATCATTACAATATGAGCATTTAAGATAGATGACACTAAATTGATCAATGTTTACAAAAATATTGAACTGCTGAATGGTGTACAGATGTTTAATTATAAAATGATGAAGATACAATTCTTCTAAAGCATCATATGTTACACAAGTACTACCAAAACACAATGTGTCACCTTTAATGTTATCTTACAATTTTCCATACCGTTTGAAGATATTTTCTTTCCCTAAATGACAACAAATAAATCCATTAGAGATATAAACATGAGACACATAGTACCATTGATGTGCTAACATCCAATTATCATGCTAATCAGTCTAAATGTTTTGCATACGGCCACTTTTCTTTTTCATTCGACATATTTCCCTAGTGGCCAAACAATTACAATCCTGCTGTAGAAAATAAACATTCAATTTCTATGTTTAATTTTAAATTTTCAACAGCACGGAAAAAAAATGTAAATAACTTAGTATAAATTATAGATATGATGTCATCTTCTCAGTCACAGGTGGTTTTATTATGCAATGATTGAATGTCAGCAAAGAACAAAATGGAAAGAAGTAAAAAATATTGGAACAAATAAAAAGCTCTCTTAAAGTGAATTAGTCTATTATGGAAGGTAGTAATGCCTTGAATGATAATATTGACAGTATTTAGTATCATGGTACATGTCAATGACCATATTAACATTTTTTTTTAAGTGGTAATAAGTTTAAACTAGACTGTTCAATTATTCAATATTTCCAGTAATATTAGAGATTAAAATATTACAGAACATGATTGATTATTCAAATTTTCTCAAAGACAACAGTTACTATAACATACATTATTCATACATCATAATATACACGTATTTTGTAACGGCACATTCACTTACCATTTTATTACATAAATAAAACCATAAAGCACTACCTTGAGTATAATTAATGTAGCCAAATTTTTTATTATCCATATCGCACCAAAAAAAAAATGTCACAGAAATAATATCATTAACATCAAAAACACATATTTTGTTCAAGTTACAAGGTGTTAAAACATTTTGGATAGTTCAGATTTCATTAAATGTATACAAATGTATAATATTTCTGATTTATTGCGATAAGTCACTAGATTATTCAGATAAAACAGTTTACATTTTCAATAATATAATTATCTACCTGCTTAAAAACAATATGAACTATGGGACTTTTACACACTTGTTAGCCACGCCACAGATTGTATGAAGAGATAAACAATACATTTTGTTACTTTCAATCATGATTTCTTGCCAATTTGAAAACAAATCTGTTAATTTGGAACATTAAATAGACCTGACCACCAGGCATGTAATTATTGTAAATGTCAGAATATTTCATTGAAATAATTGTTTAAGCTGTATTTAATGAATTCATTCATAAAATTTATAAACAGCTAAATAAAATAGCCAAATTTAGTTTTTTTTTTTCTCATAATATTATGGTCCATTCCCAAAAGTATTGTCAAATAGAAGGTCTCTGTTAGTTAAAATATACAAACATAAAAATAACAAGCAATTATCATAGTATTGCAAGCAATCCATAAGTCCCCTACCGGTTAGAACCCCAGCAACATTCTGATGGGCCATTGGCCATTCAATTTTACCAGTGGATGAATGACATGAATGAACATAAATCTTTTGAGTTCTAAGTTTGTCTATATCGCAGTAATGTGTTAAGTTTCCCTGCCTAGTAAGGAAATTATGTTTATACAACCTTGTCATATTATTATAATGTGGGATTTTAAAGTAAATCCTATAAGGAATGAAGAAGTTGGAGTGAAAAATACCAATTTCTCGAAAAAAATCTTAGTTCAAGGGGGAGATAATTCTGGAAATAGTCTTGCTAGAGTATTTAACCTCCTCAAAAATGTTGAGTGATAATAAGAAACATATATATGAAGTTTGAAGTAGATACATTAGGGAATAAAGAAGTTATTTAAAAAAGACAACATTTTTTTTTCATAAAAATTCTAAGTTCAAGGGAGGTAATGCTGATAATTTTTGTGCTAGAGTTGTAAACCTTGTCACATATGATGTGGTTGATGGTCAGAAACTTATATTTAAAGTTTGAAGTAAACACCTTAAGAAATAAAGAACTTATAGTGAAAAGGCTGAAAAATTTAAATCAGAAATCTTGAAATTCAGGCTATTTGTTGCCATAGCAACCAGAATTTTCAACATAGGAAGAAAAGAAAAAGATGTGCATAATCTCTAGACTGCCATCTACCCATATTTTAAGGTTCATAAAAATATTTTCAGTACTTTTTGAGTTATCACTGGATTCAGTTTATGTGTTAAATTTGCCATATTTTCAGACTATTTGTTGCCATAGCAACCAGAATTTTCAACATAGGAAGAAAAAAAAAAGACGTGCATAATGTCCATACTGCCATCTATCCATATATCAAGTTTCATAAACAAAATTTCAGTACTTTTTGCGTTATCGTGGGATCCAGTTTTGTGGACGGACAGACTGACAGACAGACTGACAGACGGACAGACAGACGAACGGAGGGTAAACCTAAAGTCCCCTCCGGTTAAACCGGTAGGGGACTAATTAACCGGAGGGGACTAATAAATGTTCCAGAACAAACTAGAACTGCCAGTCATGGCGTGAATACCTCCGCATACCACTTTGTCAGACTCAACAGTGGTCATTTAGAGCTCAAGGACAACCGCTCAAGGACAACATCCCAGCCAAATCTGAGGGCAGTAAGCCGGCGCATTGTTAAAGCAGCACGCCTCCAGATTCATGTTAAATTTCATGAAAATATTGATAATGTATTTGACAATAAAATATTGTGAGGTGAACAAATAAAGTTATTTACATATTGCAATTGGCACTTACAATCCATGCAAATAACCAAAAAGAAGTCAAAATGTGCAAAAAAAGCCCTTACTGCGTTAAGTAACGCAGTAGAAATATGGTGATAAAATACTGCAAAATCAGTCTTAAATCGCAAATTACATGTAAACTTTAACATTGATCTTGATTGTTTTTACCTTTCTTGAAATATTAGTACATTTTTCTCAATTTTCTTGAACTATTTTGGCTCATCTGGAGGCATGCAGCTTTAAGTTATGTATTCTACATGTTTTTAGTGGCAAAGATCAAAGTGCCCTTTACCTTTGACCTACTGACCTCAAAACTGAAACTGCCACTGAATGACTTCAATTCCACCCCCCCCCCCCCCCCATTCATGCAGCTTTGCCTGGAGATGTTTTATGATGAATATATCTGAACAGCTTTATATGCTTCAAAAGTGAAAATGTAAAACTCAATACACTGTGGACAGGCATTCTTAAGCATTTGAGCCGACAAGCTTATTGTAATAAAGTCCCTGTGACCTTGACCTTTGACCCAGTGACCTCAAAATCTATAGGGGTCATCTAATAATCATGACTAACCTCTATGCCAAATATGAGGACTGTAGGTTGAAGGATTAGGTAATTGAAGGTAATTGGGCGGACAATCTTTTTCAGTCAAGGCCCCTGTGTCCTTGACCTTTGACTTGGTGACCTCAAAATCAATAGGGGTCATCTACTATTCATGACTAACCTCCATGCCAAATATGAAGAATGTCGGTCAAAGGATTCTTAAGCTATCGGGCGGAAAATATTTTTTCAGTCAAAGCCCCTGTGACCTTGACCTTATGACCTCAAAATAAATAGGGCTCATCTTCTAATCATGACTAACCTCCATGCCAAATATGAAGACTGTGGGTCAAAGGATTCTAAAGTTATTGGGCAGACATAATTTTTTCAATCAAGGCCCTTGTGACTTTGACCTTTGACCTGGTGACCTCAAAATCAATTGGGGTCATCTACTAAACATGACTAACCTCCATGCCAAATATGAAGACTGTGGGTCAAAGGATTCTAAAGTTATTGGGCGGACAAGCTTTTTCCAATCAAGGCCCCTGTGACCTTGTCCTTGGACCTGGTGACCTCAAAATCAATAGGGGTCATCATTTACTAATTATAACTAACCTCCATGCCAAATATGAAGAGTGTGGGTCAAAGGAATCTTAAGTTATTGGGCAGACAATCTTTTTTCAATCAAGGCCCCTGTGACCTTGACCTTTGACATGGTGACCTCAAAATCAATAGAGCTCATCTACTAATCATGACTTACCTCAATGCTAAATGTGAAGACTGGGTCAAAGGAATCTTAAGTTATTGGGCGGACAAACTTTTTGAAGTCAAGTCCCCTGTGACCTTGACCTTTGACCTCAAAATCAATAAGGGTCATATACTAATCATGACGAACCTCCGTGCCAAATGTGAAGACTATGGGTCAAATGAATCTTAATCAAAATCGTACAAATTGTGGGGACGTATGTCACGGTTCAGAACTGTTCACTATTTAGGGGAGAAGATGTGTAAGCGGCCGGATAGCTCAGTCGGTAGAGCCGCGGTACGGTATTCCGAGGGTCCCGGGTTCGAGTCCCGGTCAGGCTGCACATTTTTCTCACCCTGTGACATTTGGCGCCCAACGGGGGACCGTGGCTGATAAAGCTCAGAGTTTAATTTACATTGCTCTGTAACTCTGTGAAATTCGAGGACGAATTTCAATATAGCAGGGGAGTATGTCACGGTTCAGAACTGTTCACTATTTAGGGGAGAAGATGTGTAAGCGGCCGGATAGCTCAGTCGGTAGAGCCGCGGTACGGTATTCCGAGGGTCCCGGGTTCGAGTCCCGGTCAGGCTGCACATTTTCTCCCCTAAATAGTGAACAGTTCTGAACCGTGACATACACCCCTGCTATATTGAAATTCGTCCTCGAATTTCACAGAGTTACAGAGCAATGTAAATTAAACTCTGAGCTATATCAGTCACGGCCCCCACACTGGCCACCAATGTCGTATGGTCCTTTTCAAATGTATGAATGGTCGTTTATGCCTGTAAGGACATAAAACATACGCCTTGATAAATAAATAAATAAGATAAACAATTTCTGGCGCAAACCAAGAGAAATATTTATACCAAAGTGCATAAATACAGATCCGAAATACATAAACGATCAATGGAAATATGCATGATAATGAAACATAATGAATAACAACAATTACCTGTAAGGACATAAACATACGCCTTGATAAATAAATAAATAAATAAGATAACAATTTCTGGCGCAAACCAAGGAAATATTTATATCAAAGTGCGCATGCGTGAGATGGATTTTCCGGGAAGTTTGTAAAAACTGAGGCCCGGCATGCAAATTATGTCAGAATGAAATATGAGAAATTAGTTGTTATAATGAGATGATGAAATGGAATGATATAGGAATGATATGGGATAATGGATTGTATATCGGACTGTAAACAGACAAATACAAGAGATATATATACAAATACAAGGACAAAATGATACATAAAAACGATATTCAAAAACACGAATATCGACCACATGACACGTATAAACCTGGATATTTTATAATATTTGTTGGTAACAGCAAGGAACGTTTTGACTCCAGTGGCTGGTAAGTGTCCTTGGTTTGACCCTACATTTTATAGCAATTTTCAGCCACGACTTCTTGTGCAGACGGATTGAATTAACCCGGGGTAATCATGCTGACCATTGGATTTTCATAAAATGGTGCGGGTAAGAAATCGCAACTTTTAACGGAGACTTTTTCTGCCATAAAACTTTGAGGCTTAAACTATGCATATGTTTGCTTGGCTTAGTCTACTATGTAGACAGAAAATGTTACAGTTTCCTTCATAAAACTTGAGACTTTTTACAACAGAGGTGTGACAAAAAAACTTTAGAATTTCTAAAAGCCATGACATTTTATACCATTTCGACAAAAAAAAACCTCAATATTTTTTAAGCCGACGGTAAAATTTCTTTAAAATGGTCGCTTCGGGCCATCCATAATAGACGTCTGCATAAAAGTTTTATCTAGATAAAACATATTATCAAAAAAAAAAGGAACATCAGAGTTGTTAAAAGTTTGCAGGAGTTGTAAACAGAAATGTGAACAGAAATATAGGTGTTCTCTGTAACAATCAAGTAGGGAAAAACACCATAATTCTGCAAAAGACAGTTGAACTAGATGTGCACAGGAAAGTATTATCTTAGATTTGTTTTAGAGAGCCAAGATCCTGCAAAAAAATGACCAAATACTAAAACGCCAACATTATGCTCAAAGAGCATTTTATTGGCAATAATTCAGTTAAAGTGTAGTTAAAATCCCTAGAATACATGCCAAGCTGCCCACCAACCTGACAACATCTGCAAATTTGATTATAAGAGTGTATTTATTAAAGAAAACCTGTTTAAAAACCCACTAGTTATGGGGATAAAAAATCAATCATAAAACCCAAGGACAACACCAATCTTCATTAGGATAATCCTAATAAAGAAATCATGCCTTTTTAGATGCTGAAATTGTGAAACATGAATGTCAAATGATCATGCTGAAAATAGCACCAAACTTAAGTGAATTATCAGAATGCTTAAAAATCTTAAAATAAATTTTGTAGCAGTCCTTCATTTTTTTTAGAACAATATTTCAACAGAACGTCTGTATTGCCTTGAGGTACCGGGATTAACATATAAAACCTTTTTCAGTGTGTGAATCCTCTTTGCAATATCTAGGGTGCTTGGTATTTTTGGCAGGTCCAAATTTGATTGGAACACTTACGTTTTGGTTCAAAGGTCAGTTAATCACCAGTAGCTAAATACCTTTCTTGCCATTCCAATTCATTTGTTTCTGCTACTTAGGACGAATTTTGCTCATTTGTTAACAAATATAGAATTATTCTTGTATTTATCTATACAGCTCAAGATATTTTTCAAAATGTCTT
Source organism: Ruditapes philippinarum (assembly GCF_026571515.1). Taxonomy (NCBI): domain Eukaryota; kingdom Metazoa; phylum Mollusca; class Bivalvia; order Venerida; family Veneridae; genus Ruditapes; species Ruditapes philippinarum. The sequence goes on along the minus strand of NW_026866106.1, from coordinate 29,413 downwards.
TATTTAAATTGCATTTCTGGCACTTGCAAGTCATTTTTGTAGAGTGTATACAAAACAATGTTTTCTGTAAGTAGGTAGGTAAAATCATGAGCAAGATCTTTTCAAATATTTTTAATCAGCTTTCTTTTTTTGCCTGGAGAAAAAAAAAGTGTACATTAGCCTTTAAGCCACAACTTGCAAAGAATAAAGCACAAATGACATCCCTTGTTATATTAACTCAATCATGGTTTTCCTTACAATATCTATAGAAGATACCATTCCTTTTTAATGAGAAACAATCAAATGCAAATTTTCAAACTTTTTGTAATAATAATTATATTAATCTCTACATAATTTCTTCTCAACTTTTTAATTTGCTATTCATTTGTGTCAAATGATAATGTTTATTGCATAATCAAGTGACCTTAAGACTTAGCTTTAATCTATACATTTTTTTTTTCTTCAATTTAATTCTAAAAGAGTATAACCATGTCCTAGCATTCCTGTCACATGAAGATGAATGACAAATTCCTTCGTTATCTTCAAATTATATCATCCACTTTATTCAACAGTACTCCTATTTTTCATAATCATTTGCCAATCATTTAAATGAACTTTAAAGTTAATCTGATCAACCTAATCTTATACTGTTATACAACAATCACTCAAACTGGAGCACTCACAATAAAACCAAGATGACATTATGAAAGTAATGAGAGTTAAATTTTCATAATGATTTTTCTTCAATACCATACACAGAGAGAACTCAACGTTTTTTTGGTATAAATGCAAAATGTCAGCTTAACACATTTGTCAAAATTAAAGGTAATTGTTAGAGTTATAACACAAATATCACTTGTAATAGTGCTTGGTCTTTCATGCTTGATTTAATTTCATATTTGCTTTAGTAAATGATAGTTTAAAAAAAAAATTATGACCAATATAGGCCCTATTAACACTAAGGCTGTTGGTGGCAACTGAATCTATTTGTTACTGAAGCCCTATTTACACTGTCCCAATAATGGCCACGGTATCGCTATGGTGTCTTTCTGAAAAATCAAATTGAATTTACACATCCCCGACAGAGCCAAGGTGTATTCCTGGTTCAGTACCCAATATAGCTCCGGATATATACGGTAAGTGCCGATGTTAACCCGCTGTATTCCCACTTGATCCCGTGGATCTTGGTCCATCCAGACTATTGCCGATTTCGCCACGGTTAAGCTACAGGTGATGCTGATACTGCCCCGGTAATGCGCCCATGCTTCCTGGTTCAAGTTTATGAGAATAAAACTGCCTGACCACGTTGACATAAGTCATTTGGTAAAATGACAGCAGAGATGCCACCCAAAAGAAAGGGGAACAAAGTTGGGATAACTGTTCTTGCAACGCCTACAGAGGCTGAAACGACTCGGGGAAGGACAGTAAGGAAAGCTCACCTCAGAAGAAATAGCAGAGAATGGCCATCTTCGTCTTCGCTTAACAAAATTATCTAAAGCAACACTTTAAGTGTATGTATACCTGTTCTTTAAATTGTCTGTTATCAGCATGAGGTTGTGACGCCACCGTCTATCACCGTTGTATAACTGGGACTTGCCAGCAATATCTGGGACATTATCGGGTCCAACCGGAGCATTGTTGCCAATTACCGCAATGTACCCTGTTTCTACCGTGGCGACGTCATGTCATCACCCAGGCTCTGCCGTGTTTTGAAATTGATTATCACGCATCCAAGTTTACCACGGTCTGTCACAGTATGGACGCAGTATAGCTACGGTTGTTCCCAGGCGATTCCCGGTGCCAAGCCGATAGAACAAAGTTCTCGACTTCCTTCCCGGTGAGTGCAGGTGAGCCCCGGTTGTATAAAACATGTCAATACAACCGTGGCGATCTCTCGGTTTGTACTGGTTCACCAAGGTTTGTCTCAGTGCTTCAAGGAATCATTACAACTTACGCCGGTTTACCGCGGTTGATCCCGGTTGACTTAACTGTGGCAAACCGGGAGGCCCAACCAGGACTGTGCAAATGGGGATTGACTGACAACCAGCGCAAACCACAAATGTTACTGGAAGTCTGCACTGGTCACACAGGTAGAAGCAGTTGCCACCAGCAGACGTACAGTTAATTACAAAACAAAAGGGGAGCGGTGGCCTAGTGGTTAAGGTGTCTGCCTCTCAACCCAGTGATCATTGGTTTGAGCCCTAATTAGGTCACAGCCATGTTTCTACATTTGTCACCAGTATTGGTTGGTTCCAACAAACTCAAAAGTAATTAATTAGTTGCAAGATCATGCTTTAATAAACATCTTGAAACCAAACCAAACAAAAGAAATCATCACATACAAACAATAAACATAGGAATAACTTTCTTGTGGCTTTATTTTTCATCTTTTGATATACACATTAAAATGTGCTATTCCATAAATCAACTTTCCCCCCTCCAACCCCAATTATAGAGAGTAAACATATTTATATTCAAGAAATAGCTCTTTATGATACCTATTTCATCAGTAAGGGCCCAGTTACACAGACGGTCGGTCCCCAATCGGTCATTTAATTTTAAATTTACTCGCTGTTATGATCAGTTGTCATGCGTGATTTTATTTCTGGTTTTTTGTGTAAACGGCCATCGGTCACAAAAAGCAAACTCAAACGGGAATGGGTCGATGATTAAATGCTGAAATACTTTTGGTTTTTATCGTTTGTAAATCGGAGCTAAATCGGGCGTAACGCTGATTAATCGGTGTTTGATAGCTAGTCATCAGTGGTTAAACACTTTCCGTCAGATATGGCCGGTGATTCATATTTGGTTATCTTTGTCCGATCGGCGATATCGGTGATTAAGAGCTTGCACATCTCGTGGTAAAGGTTGCCGTCGGTTATTTTTAAAATATTTTCACCGATCGAGAATTTTAAACGTGTTTAAAAATCCCAATCGGTAATTTTTCACCGATGAAACTTATCTTTCCCCAATAGCAGTTGATAGGTGGAAAACAGGTGACCAATAGGTGATATCGGTGATAAATACGTTGTCATCGGTTCACTCCATAATTTGACTAAAAAAACTACCGATCAATCACCGATAGCTCTGTGTAACTGGGGTGTAACATTTCTCACTAGCCATATCTACAGCCTTTTAATTTCATGATTAAATTCTCATAACAATTTTATTCTCACAGCATGATGAATTCAATACCAAACACTCTCCCTTTTTCCTAACATTCTGGTGGGGAAATAAAATAAGAATATATCATTATCCATCTTAAAGTTTAAATTAAATCTCTCTCACTCAGAAGTTTGTTTATTCAATGTGACATAAATGACAGTAATATTGAAAATACTGGAAACTTTTATTTCACCCATCCATTGACCTGGTGTACTGATAGCCCACAATTGTAAGGCCCACTCTGACATATGATACCACAATTAACTTACAAAAAACTAAAGTGGTCTTAGTGACAGCGTATTCTTTTTCAAATCTGTACTGAAATAATTGTTGTTTGAACAATATGCCACCCTCGTGGCTATGCCTTTCAAATATCATTTGATTCTGAACAATTATGATGAATCAAGCAAAGGCAGTGAAAGTGAAATACATTTAAATGATTAATACAGGTGTTAGAAATACTTGTTACCTTAAGTGGCATTGAAACCATTATGTTTAATATCTTAATTGTTGTCAAGAAAGGTCAAGATTAATATGTTGACATCTCTAGCAAGATTGAGGCAGTATTCAATGTTTAAATAATATTTGTTAATTAAAGGCAAGTCTAGATATTTTTAAAATGTTTGTTGGCAGAGGCAAGGTCATGGCAATGTTTCTTGTTACAATCAAGGGCAGTTAATTGTGTCACAAGCAATATTCATGCCATGTTTGGTGTCACAGTGTCACAAGCAATACAGATTGTTAAATTATGTTGGCCAATGTAATGTGTCATGTCACACTCATGGTCACGAAAGAACAATCTCCATATCATAAATAAGGTCTTCTATGCAATAGTTGGTGTCACAAGAGGTATGCTGGATGTATTCTATTGATACTCAGTCTCAAAGGGTAATCAGATGAAGAATTCTGACAATGGTTGTTGGGTGAGTGTCACAAGCAATGGATAGTAAAATAAGCAAGTTTCAAGCAATGGTCAGTGTGTATATATATAGGAAAAGCTCAGAGGCAATGTTTGGTGTCACAAGCAAGGATCTTTAACCCTTTCCCCCATGAGCATATTGTGAAAAATGGCCGTTTTCACTGAAAAGCCTCCTGTTACAAGTTCAAACTGCTATGAAACTATGAAAAATGCTTCAATACCAATCAAACTTTGCACAAATGTTGACTGGACCATTGCCTTCGTAACGACATGCTCAGTCTTAAATTTCCTGTTACCATGGCAACGAGGGGACATCTCAAAATTGCCAAAAATCACTATTTTGCCTCGATTTTTTCCATCAAAATTTATTTCAAAGTGCTGCAACTTCTCAAGGGATTGAGATAGAGTCAAAGGCTTTTCAGCGTTGGTTACACGTTACATTATGATCGACCTGGGGTCATTTTTAGCCTCTCACATGTCCAAAATTTTCTTGGCGATGAGGGGGACTCCGTCCCCCTTCAAACCCCCCTAACAGAAGGGGGCACATCCCCCTTCTGGCTAAGGCTCTTAATACAGAAAAATATGCAAAAGATAATTTAGATATAAACTTAAATTAGAAATAAGCTGAAAATTGTATGTTTGTGCTTTTCTTATCCTGATTTAAATGCAAGGCATTGCAACGCTTTTTAAAGTTGGGTCATTCAATTAGAAAAATAATTCTGGAATAGAGTAATAGCCTAGTGCCACAAAATACTACAAATATCAAGTTATATGTCTACAGGCCTATATCAAATAAAACATTATTCTCGGAAAATTATTTCCAGTCCAGTCATGTCAAAAAACCTCAGTGAAGTCTCTTTAAGTCAAGTAAATTCTTCCTAGATTTGGTATACAGATATATATATATAGCATGGATACATATTTATTTACTTTGCTTTGTTTGGTTTGGTTTCAAGTCACACTGGCTAACATTGTAAAGGTCATATGGCAACTTTCCGAAAGACCTCAATTTAAGAAATAAACGAGCACCGGAGTAGAACCATCAAAGTTCTATAAGTTAGTTGAATAGCTTTTGTATATGAAAGAATTCCAAGTCCCTGGCAGGATTCAAATCCATAGCCATAAGGAGCAACTGATTTAAAGTCTCCAACCTTAAACACTCAGCCATAGAGGGCCCTGGAAAAAATGTAAAAGAGCAATAAAGATCTTAAATATCACATCATACAAAAGACCAAATGTTATTGATTGACACTGTCTGGCAATGATCTTGTACTCATTACAAAATAACAATACCCATATCAGTCCAGAAACAACTCTTCTCAAGTTATTTTGGTAATCTAAATCTTATGATAAATTATAGCTGGGAAATTAGTAATTATAAATGTTGAAAAATGTTCAAAAGATGTCTGAAGTTCATAGAGTCAGTTATTGCTCGAATTTCCCCGCATTCAACAATGTGTTAATTAATCATGTCCCTAATATTTCATGGCTGAAACGCAAACACTATGAACATGACTCACGAAAAAAATTTGTATCAATAATCGGAAAATTAACATTCTTGTTAGAAATAAAATATAAACGCTGGAATCTAGAAACTTAATTATCTCTGAATCATTTAATCAAGATTACACAAATCTTTCAAATCTTAAAAATAACACCATCAAAAAAGTGTGTGGACACTTAATCACATGTGTCACCCCAAGAATTGTCAATCAACCACTACCATCTTACTAAATATTTATGCAAATGAAGGAACCACTTGTTCCCAACCGAAAAAATAAAAAGAACTCATACAGAACTGGAACACCATGCAGTAGCTGATAGCTACTAAAATATAATTGTACATGTAAATTTATAATTATTCTTCATTTTTTTTTTTTGGCCTTTTAAGTAAATTAGCTAAGCTCTTAACCTGCTGAAATTCTTATATGGACTTGTACAGCTTCCATATTGGAAACTGTTAATTGGATATCTTATCTAAGCAGGTAATCCATAAGTGGAAGTTTGGGAGTCATTTACTCCTGATTTTGGCTTGTGACTTCCAAAATATAATGGCTGTATACTAGTGACAAAGATCTTATCACTTTTAAAGTGTTTAGTTGAACACTTTAATTAACCTGTTAAAATTGTGAAAATGGATTTGCCCTTGTTGTAGTGGTGGTGTTGGTAGTTTTCGCTCCAGATCATGGCAGTAAGCCACATTGAATTTTACCAAAGGGCTACATGTATATCTTGGAATAGACCCTGGGGTCTAAACTAAGAGTATATATAAGGTCCATTCCATTTTCTTCAATGTATTATACACAAGTTTTATTTCTAAAATATACAAATAGGTCTAATCCAGGAGATTGCCTATGCATTGTTCCTTGGTAGGCTGTCAAGCAGTTTACCAGTACTAGTTGCCAGTTCACTTCAGAAGGAACTTATTACTTCTACATGCCATAGCAGAGGTACAGTGCTAATGACCAAAGAAAGGATTTTATGATCAATCACAATGAAAGTGACCTGCGCTGACTGTTAATCAAACCCAAGTCGCTCAATTCACAGTCCAATGCGCTTAACTATTGACCTAACCTGATGGTTTTGGATTTGGCCTGCTTTGAATTTGAAAACATCAGGGTAACAAAAGAAATCTAGTTACCTGCAACAGCTATACATACAGCCTAGATGTGCTCTATACCAATACTGGGAAAGGACAATCACTTTCTGTTTCAGCAGGTTACGTAAGGGTTAAATAACAGTATTTCAATAACTTTCACCAAGAGTCTGACTGTACATTACTTTATTGTTCCTGTATAATAACAAAAAGTATAAAATACAGAGCACTTTTAAATAACCACTTTACAATGATGAATCAAAATGATACAGACCTCTGTAAATAAACATATATAACAGCTGTTCAGAATTAAAAAACCAAGTAAGAAATGCACTCTTGTCATTTTGTTTTATTTTTATCTATATATTTTATACAAATGTAGCTATGTGTTGGGTAGCTTTTCGCAACAATTTAATCAATTTCTTTTATCCAGAATAATTTTATTATAATGATTTCATTTACTTCAATTATCACTGCTATAATTGTCTTAAATAAAAATCGTTTAGTACAGTTTGTATATTCGTGGTCCTTGTTGTTGCCAAAAAATGGTGGCAAGGTGAATGGGAAGTAAGTGGCAGGGTAAATGTCATGTGAGTGGTGAGGTATGTGTTGTGAGGGGCGAGGTTAATGTGGGATCAAGACCTTTAAGCACCAACATTTTTCAACAGCTTTTAAATTTTAAGAATGTTCATACAACAGCTAATTTCATGTTTTAAATTTTTGATAATTTATTTTTAAAGTAATATCTCATGTTAAGAGACCAGTCCATACATTTTGTTCATGAGAATAAGTTAAAATAATTAATTTTATTTCAAGCTCTTGTGATTTCAATAGGCTGATGGGATTATCAGAAGATGCTAAGCTTCCTCTTCACAAGACTTTTTCCCTCAAAACATTTCTCTCTTTTTTAGGTAAAAATGAACCTATTGGGATCCATAAATGTTTCTGTGTAATTCTAGCTTGTATTGCCCCATTTCTACAGCAAGATTGATTCATTTAATCCTTACCCCAATAAATATCTCAAATGTACATCTCTCAATCTGAAAAACACCATTCTTTTTTTAAGGGGAACTTTAAAACATGTATTTACTGAATAGTGAGCATTGCAGACCATGATATTTTAGTCAGCACTGACCAATCAGATAAGTTTGATAAGTTTATCAGATATAACTCAAAACTGGAGATTCTTTGTGTCTGTAAAAATAACCTTGAATACTTTTTTGTACTGACTTGACTCATGAAAATTTTGGCCAGAGACTCTTTCAACTCACAAAATTCTGACCCTACTGAGAGTCCTGCTAGAATGTTTCCTACAAATATGGTGGCCGATGGCTATAAACACTCAAAATAAAAGCTAAACGCTCAAACTTATAAACAATATGAAAACAATATAACATTTACAGAGAGACATGTTATTACAAAAAGTTTTGAGTAAGGAAACAGTGTCATAAAATTAATGGTTTATTGATGGGAGCGTCCCCAGGAGACAGATACTATTTGTTTCTACAAAATATTTCATTACCATTTCTATTGATTGTCTTAGACAGTCTGTGTTATATCTCTAATATTTCTTAACATGCAACAATACACTGTTTGTTTTCTTGTTGCTGCCATCATAATATTCATGGTTGTAGGAAAATTTGACTTGAGATAACTTCAAAATATTGTCTGTAGATTAAATTCCTACAGTACACCTTCAACTTAACTTACAAATGAAATTGTAAATGCAAATGTTTTTGATTTTTTTCCCCTTTGGCCACATTTGTTCATTTGTTATCATTACTGTATAAGAATTGATAGGTTTATTCACCAGATATCAATATTTTCTAATAATCAGGAATAATGTTCCTTGAAAATTTATTTCCTTTTTATATTTTTCAATTGCACATGAGGTTTAATTCTTATACATGTAGTTCTTAATAAATGATAGTCATTGCCGTTTTAAATGTATTACCAGGAACATTTTTTTTACACATCCCAGGTGATACTAGTTAACTAGTGTGCAAGGACTGAAACTGGTCCTGTATATGTCAATGTAACAGAAATGACCCTCCCAAAAGGCACCTTATATGGGCCTGCCAATCATGTCATATATCGTAACTCACATAGAAGTCTACAAGAGAATGGTACATGCCAAAACACTAGGCTATCTTTACATTCTTTTATAATATTTGTTATAAGAGAACAATGTATAAAGCACTGTGCATGTTTTTGGGCTGGACCAAATGCATGCCTATCTGATTTTCCAGATAGCACAGTCTACTCTGTTTGTATTACCATTATGAAACATGCCCAAAACCTAAGATCATTCAATGTATATGCATTTGCAAATAGTTCCAATTGCCCTATTTTTACAAAACTGCCATCCCAAAAAAACATGCACCATGTTTTACGCATTGTTCTCTGATGTTTTACCAAAATCTGCTAAAACATGTCAACTCTTGCGCTTTTCTTATTACTGATTTTGGGAAAGTTTTCCCTTCAAGGAGTCTGCAAATCGTGTCCGCATTGTTTAGCTCTTGAGCTTGTTGTTTCAAGAAATGTACTATCCATATAAACTAAATTGATAGATTCTAATGTGTTGTTACTTATTTTTTTAGCAAAAATCTCTCAAAATGTGGTGAGAAATCTGAAAAACTTTTACTTGTGACATCCAAGCCCCACCGCCCATCCCTGAACCCCCCACTCCCTCTGGGACACTAGCAAAATGTCACCCCCCTTGAAATATGCATTACGCCCTGTTGAAATTTTGGACAGAAATATCAGGGAGAAAATGTTTATGTTGGACAATGCCAGGGGGACTGGTATGGGGATAATCTTATTGTGAAGGAAATGGTGTCAATTATAGTACTCCCCGCAGGTACCGCATCCTTGCCCATTCCGGTGTAATCAGAAAATGTGTTTCTTTACAAACTGAACCCGTTTCCACCATTAAAATGAAAGTGGAAGTGCTGCTTTTTATCCCCCGCCGAAAAGGCGGCGGGGGATATAGAAATGGTCTCCGTCCGTCCGACCTTCCGTCCGACATTTTTGTCCGGAGCATATCTTTAAAAGTATTTGAGTAATCAACTTGAAACTTCATTGGTGGATAGACCTCATTGAGGAGGAGTGCAGTGCACAAGAATGATAACTCTACCCTGCATAATTTTTGAGTTATTGCCCTTTGTTATTTTTTCAAAATTGATTTTTGTCCAGAGCATAACTCTAAAAGTCTATGAGATATCAACATGAAACTTCATAGGTGCATAGATCTCACTCAGGAGGTGTGCAGTGCACAAGAATGATAACTCTACCTTTCATAATTTTTGAGTTATTGCCCTTTGTTATTTTTCATACTTAATTTTTCACCTGAGTGGAGCATAACTCAAAAAGTGTTTGACATATCAACATGAAATGTCATAGGTGGATAGATCTTATTGAGGAGGAATGTTGTGCACAAAAATGATAACTCTTCTCTGTACAATTTTTGAGTTATTGCCCTTTGTTCTTTTTCATGCTATTTTGTCCAGAGCTTATCTCAAAAAGTATTTGAGGTATCAACTTGAAACTTCATAGGTGAATGGATCTCATTGAGGAAGAGTGCAGTGCACAAGAATGATAACTCTACCCTGCATAATTTTTGAGTTATTGCCCTTTGTTATTTTTCAAAATTAATTTTTGTCCAGAACATAACTCAAAAAGCCTTTGAGATATCAAAATGAAACTTCATAGGTGCATAGATCTCACTCAGGAGGTGTGCAGTGCACAAGAATGATAACTCTACCTTTCATAATTTTAGAGTTATTGCCCTTTGTTATTTTTCATACCTAATTTTTCACCCGAGTGGAGCATAACTCAAAAGTGTTTGAGATGTCAACATGAAATGTCATAGGTGGATAGATTTTATTGAGGAGGAATGCTGTGCACAAGAATGATAACTCTTCCCTGTACAATTTTTGAGTTATTGCCCTTTGTTCTTTTTCATACTATTTTGTCCGGAGCTTATCTCAAAAAGTATTCTTATCTCAAAAAGTATTTGAGGTATCAACTTAAAACTTCATAGGTGGATGGATCTCATTGAGGAAGAGTGCAGTGCAGAAGAATGATAACTCTACCCTGCATAATTGTTTAGTTATTGCCCTTTTTTATTTTTCAAAATTAATTTTTGTCCAGAGCATAACTCAAAAGGCCTTTGAGATATCATTATGAAACTTCATAGATGCATAGATCTAACTCAGGAGGTGTGCAGTGCACAAGAATGATAACTCTACCTTTTATAATTTTTGAGTTATTGCCCTTTGTTATTTTCATACTTAATTTTTCAATTCAATTTTTTTCTCAAAAAGTATTTGAGGTATCAACTTGAAACTTCATAGGTGGATAGATTTTACTGAGGAGGGATGCAGCACACAAGAATGATAACCTACCCTGCATTATTTTTCAGTTATTGCCCTTTGTTATTTTCAGCCATCAGTATTCACATAGGTTTCAAATCTGTAATCACTATATCCATCAGTTTTCATTACCAAAAGACCTCTTAAAATGGAATTATTCTGCTGTACTACATATACACTCTTCCAATGAGCAAACACATTCGGCAGGGGATGGCCATGTTGACATGGCTCTTGTTGTGAATTTGGATAGAAATTGTTTGAAATACATTATGTATTTTCATTTCATATAAATTCTGTCATTCATAGGAAAATCAGAAGCTGCCCGCCTGTGTTGAAAATACTTCTTTTTTAACCCCATATTTAACTTAAACTGATAAGTTCATGTTCTGACAAGTGAAGGTCGTCTGCTGAAACTGTAGTGACACCATATTCTGTTACAAAAAATATACTGAAGCAATTAACATACCACGGTATCATAGTGCTCTCCGTTTAAGCTCCCATGCATTAAATCATTGAGTTATTCTATGAATGACATGTGTATTTTAAAGTAAAGATGGGACAGTTAAACACAATTCAATAAAATAGTAAATAAAAGTTCTTTTTATTTGTACAATTTGATGGAAATAATAAGAACAATGGTACCATAGGGGACCATCCTAAATAATTACAACGCACCGATATCAGACGACAGACATCAGACGATCACAAAATAGCTAACGAGTAGCGCTTAGGTGCGCTAAACGTTGTGCCAGGGACTGACCCTGCTCAAGAATTATATCAGATTATTTTGTAAAGTTAAAACTATGAGTACCGTACTGTGAACTACATTTTCAAACTCTGGAACCATTGCCACTTTTTCCCGCCAAAAGTTACTGCCGGTGACTGCGCGTGCCTGCGCCTCTATATGTAGTTGAACACCACTATATCATTTCCTTCAGTATAAATAATAATATAAATATGGTATAGTAACATTAAATCTTGTGTTTCCGTAAAAGGTGATTTGCCAAATTGGCCCCCTTTTTGAATCCGAGGTGGAAATCTCTCATTTTTCTTGTGTTTGCTGTTTTTCCGATAGGGAAAGCGTAAAACTAATTTTTGGGAAAAAACGTGTGCACTGTATGCTGGTCACACGTTAATTTGGGTGCCCAACAAATTTTAACATGCTTGATTTTTTACATTTCTAGAACAAAACAGTGGGAAATTTTGATTTTGGGTTGTAACTTTTCAAGTTTCTAGCCATTCCTCAATGCCTACAGACATGTTGTTGAGCAGGCAAAAAAACAATGATTTTATTTTCTTAATAATAGGAATGATTTGATCACACTGTCTTCAATTCTAACATATGTCGCATGTTAGAATCAGTTAATATTTTTAGCTATTAAATTCTCGTGAAAATACACCTGTTTTAATATTACTGAATTTGGGCACCTTACTATCTGGTGATCATGATAAATTGTAATAGAAACTTAATACATTTATGGCCAATTGTCAAAACACAAATTTCAAATGCCTCGTTTATTAAGAGAACATTTGACTCAGCTGGTCGTTCATACTTTTACCATCAAATACATGTGCACCAAAGGTCACGCTAATAGAGGTATTTGATAGAGTGTCATTTGAAGTGATATCATAAGTTTTAGTAACCAAATTACAAATTCTGCTACAACGAAATTAGTAGAAATTAAAGGAAAAACAGTGGTCGAACATCAAAAAGTTATAGCAATACAAGGTATCTACGACTCCCATGTTGATAGTTCCATATATGAAGAAATTAACAATGTACGTAAACCTTGAAAAATAAGGACAAAATTCGCACTTAAACATGCACACAGTAAAATGACATTGCATTGCAACAGACAATATTAGCAAACACAACTTAGTAAATTTATTAAGGTGAATTCCAAAACCGGAAAAAAAGAAGGAAAAATCAAAGTACATGTATATGTTGTTGGCCTTTTTATATTTCTTTGATTTTTAACGCAGTTACCATTTCGCAGAGTGTGACGTTACGTTAATATACAACATGTTGTGCTTCGGACTTACATTGTATAGAAATCAATAGATTAACTCTTTGTCTGTGCTAGATGTCCTGCCTCGTCAATTAAGGAGATTTCAACATGGCATAAACATGAATGACCCGGGCAATTAGAACTAAGCAAGTATCAATTTACATTTAATGCATGTATCTGTCAAAATACCATCATTGGTCCATGAATCACCTGTCGACAATTTCCAATTTGATAATTTATTTAATGAAGCTGATCAATCCGTGTAGTAACGAAGGAGATAAAAGAGGTCACACTTTGTCTCTGTGACCTTAGATTACAGGTCACCTGCTGCAAGGTTCACTGCGCATGCTCCACTTAAGTGTTGTTCTTCACTCAGCATGACCAGGTTATTATATGATTTGCGATATTATTCTTTCTGTCGCGTGCCCCCTTTTTTGAAAGTATTTTTTAACGTTGTGTAATGACAGCAATTATGATGTTCATTTGGCGCGTGCAGGTACAGCTGATAAAAATGATAAAGGAAAACTTAATTACAAGGATTTTGTTAATTATTGGGATTTTGTTACAAAATCAGATTTTACTTTACTTAAGTAAGATAAAATCTACAAGTGAATCCATGATTTCTGGGTTGTTGCGTCTTTTTATAATTTAAATGTTGATTTCAGTAATTTATTTATCAAACGAAGTTTCACGTGATTTGCTAAGGTGTTATTTATTTTACATTATTTTGGTAACACGAAAACCGAGGTTTGAAAAAAAAAACAGTGTGTTAGTACGAGGCACCAATTAAAAACTAAGATGCCACAGGCCCAAATTTTTAACATGTGAAGGCTACTAATTTTTTGGAATTTCGTGATTTACACTTATCTTCTTAATTCTAGTTGTAACAGACCTCCCATGATGACAGGCGACATATTTCCCAATTTATCCCTTGATAATTGTGTTTAAAATGAATGAAATTCCCCAAGAACAATTAAGGGCTAAAATGTAATACATAGTGTAGTAAGTTGGAAAGTAAAAAAGCATGGTCCGGGAAGCCTCCAAAAGTTGGTGGCATGTTCGAATCCCAATTAAAAATTACTCAGAAATTGATTTATAGACCTTTTTTTTAAAATTTTCCCATGAGAAAAAAAAATTTTTCACTATGAGACATCAAAATACAGAACAGGACTTTAGGGGGTCGCACTCAGTTATGTTATTTCATTTCCAGAACATTGCCATTTTCCTAAATCTTCTCCGCCCTATGCTACTGTGGTCCTGCCTCTTTATCAATTTCCTTCATAATTGAAACCCAAACAAACCACAATTTTATATTAAAGAATAAATTCTTAAAGGGATCTTATTTGAAAGAAATTTGTTTCAGAGGGAAAAACCTTTTGATATTCATAACCATGTAACATCCCAAGTGTTGGGTACTGCTTTAAAAAATGAGAAATCATATCCTAATAATGTTGTACAAGATAAATTTCCTACCGTTGTTGAAGCCCTTTACATAACTTTTCCTTAAAGAAGATATGTTTTGAAGTGCTCTATTTAAAACATAATTTTTCTACCAGAGAACATATGTAAATTATAAAAGTATACAATGTGACAATGTAAATACCGCAAAGTTCTAACGTTGTTGGTTTACTTTATTTTTTAGAAGGCCACAATTAAAATTAAAATATGGTATTTGTTTTGTACAATACTATATCTTCATGTGCTACCTTCATTAAATAAAGATTTAAAGTAAACAAAATTGATACACGTTTTAATTCTGTCAATAATGATTAATGAATATCTTTTTATAAAAGATTGAGAGAAGAATGTATCTATAAAAAACTGTTGGCAGGTCTCTTTCTACCAGATGTTGTTCCTTAAACGAAGCACGGCTCGGAAATAATTTCCATGAGCTCTATCAAAGTGCAACGTGGAATCGCCACTCGAGGCAACTGAAAATTCTAAAGAGTATTTCATTATTCCATCGTAAAAACGGTTCAGTGTTAAGTGATTTCTTAACTTAATTCATTTGCTTTTCGGTGAAATGTAGTATTTTTATTAAGCCCAGTGGAAAAAACGCTTCGTTCTCTATTAATTATGCTACTTGAAAGGTAATAAAAATTTCATCGTCCATTTTTAATCCATTTGTCTCATACGTAATGATGCAGTCGGGTTATTACCCCTTGCCGAACAGATGGCGTGCTTTTAAGCAATCAGTTTATTTAAGATGAATTGGTTTTGTAGAATTTTGATACTCGGATAGAATTATTGAGTGCAGCTATAAAATAAAGAAATGAAACAACTCCTGTTTCAGTGAAAAGTGTGATAAAGAGACGTTAATTCTATGCGAGAAGGCTAAACAATACGCATTTTAAAACAATGCACAAGTAGATAGCATGATCATTGTTTCTAATAAAATTCATTTAGTAATTAACATGTTCTTGTAGTTTTTAACATTGAAGTTTGATCTTTTCTAAATTACTGATTGAATATTTTTCAAAGATTGACATAGACTTCTGCAAAAGTTGCATTGCACCCTTTCAAAAAATTAATAATATAAAAACATTCATCTACAACCCCGGCTTCCCACGTAGTAAAGCGCGGAGGACTGACTTCCGATTTAACACAGTCCTGGTAAAGGTCCGCCCGCTGGGACAATAAGATGGTTAAGTCCCAGTTATATGCCCGGGGCAGACCGGAAGCAAAACTCAGCCCATTTTCACTGTTATTCCAACATTTATCCCTTCGGGTTTCCTTTTTTACTTGTCAAAAGCTCGGATTCATCATGATATCGTAAGTTTACCAAGGGGTAAAGGTTTATTTATATAGGACTTAAGGTATGTTTTGTGACGTCTTTTGGTACCTGTCGTTTTACGGAAGTGTATTCCAACAATATTTGTCGCTTTACCAGCACAGATTAAAATTAAACAGCGTTGCAGAAACCACTTTCTCTTTTAACTTTTTTTTTATTACAAAGAATGCTATAAGGTCCTCTGACATGCGAAGCGATAGTCATGTTAGACATGTCCTTTTTATTTTGAAAAATTTAAAAAAAGAAAGAAATTACTTTTTAAAGAAGGGTTAAGAGGAAAGCGTTTTTAAAAATCTATAAACATCCCTTTAAATTTTTTAAATTTAATGAAAAAGTAGTAAAAACCGTTCTTATTTTGCAATGATTTTCTAAAAATAAAAAGGAAATTTTTCAGAATTTTAAACCATAAAAAGTGAAAAAAAGCAATTTTGTATTGTAAATGAATGTCACAGTTACGAATGTCAATTTTTTGTTAGTTTCCCATATTTTTTAAAAAAGCACATTTCTGTATTCAATCATTTATGAAAAAAGATAAATTTTGGGCGTGTTTAAAATGCTTTTTTTACAATCCCCAAATCTAAGGAAACCCTTTTTTCCATTTAATTATTATTGATGTTCCAATTATTCGTTTAAATCACTTCTCGTTGGAGCTGTTTTAAGAAATTACGCTTTCAAATTGTATATAATTGCTCTATACGTGGCCATTAATGGAAGGCAGTGTTTTATTTCTACTTCCTTATTTATACTTACATTTTCTTCGATTAAAAGCTAAGTTTTTGCTCCCACTATTTTTGTAAATTTATTCAGCTATGCAGTGATAAGGAAGGGGATTTTTTTTAATGGGAAAAAAATATATGGACAGATACTGGGAAATTTAAAGAATCGTAATAATAGGTCTCTATCACCTCATATAAACGAACCCCGGAACCCAGTAATTGAGAATGCCAAGTCAGACTGAGACGCAAGGATATTCATACACCGGACAAATTTGTTCCCCAAATGAAATTCTTGCGCCTTAATTTTTTTATAATTGCAAATTATTTGACCGCGGGGCCGGCTTTTAGAATTGCGGTTTTTTTCAATTTTTTTTTTGGCATTCTTTTTTTTTTTTTCATTGTATTATAAATATTAAAATAAGGTTCTGTTTATTAAAATCAAGAAGAAAAAAACATTGAAGTCGCCGGTTTTTGAAAAACATGATTATATATATTTAGGCATATATATGGATCTCAGAATAGATCTTTCAAAATGGACGAAACGTAACAATAATTTGTAATTTATTAAAACTAGATGTTTTAAGAAATGTGAATAGAACATAAAAATAAACATTTAGTTCATCCTAAAAAAAAAAATACCATAGTAATTTAAGGGTTATATAGTGAGTGAAGGGGTAATTTTTGGGAAAATAGTTTTATTTGAAAATTCCCTTTTAAAAAAATTTAAAATTTCCAAAACAAAAATAAATCCAAAAGTCCAAAACGAAATTTCAAAATTTTTCTTTAGATTTTCCTTTTAAACGCTTAGTTTTTAAAAAAGGGGGGCAGTTTTTTAATTTTGAAATTTATAATTTATTAAAAAATTTTTTAATTAAAAATTTGGAAAAAAATTTTGACCCGTAAATCTTTTAAATATAAAGTAATTCAGCCAAAAGGGGGCTTAAAATAGAGCAATTAATTTAATGGATGAATTAAATTTATTTGGAAAATTAAATTTATTATTTTCGGGGTTTCTTAAATTATTGAAGACCCTATGGGTCAACTGTTAGACAATACTTTTTTTAAAAATAAACGAAAAAACATTAAACCCTTTTTCTTTTGGAAAAAAACATCGGGGAAACAAATTTTTAAGGAAAGAAGATGAATAATTTAATAATTTCGAGAAACTATGAAAATCGAAGTCTTGCCATTTTCTTGTATTTTGGTAGATTGAATTAAATGTCTACATGCATAACAACTTTCAAGCTTATTGTCCAATTTTATATTGTTTTATTTTTGCCGGGTCTGGTCTGAACGTTTTATGGTATTTTTCAGATGTCATACTTGTAAATAATCACGTAGAAGTGTCAAACGCTAGTAACTTAAAAACAACAACAACAAAAACAATGTTTTCTTGAATTGTTTGTTCAAATACGTATCGTGTGAACCCTACACCTGCTGGAACCGGAAATGATTTGTCTTTGCCACCAGTGTAGAACCAAGTCGTGCAGTTTTACCAGGCTCTATAACAGTTGATTGTTCACATGTTTTGTATTTGAAATTGGAATCCCTTAAACTTCAAATGGACTGTTCCATATCTAAAGCAGGTCAAACCGATTACAAAAAATTAGCAGGCCCGGGGATTTAAAATTTTTGTAATACTTTATCTTAATTTTTATCATAGTTGCGTTATCTTGCGCTTTATCTCTCCAATTCAATCAGACAAAAATAAACGAACTTAAATTGTCCATGAAATATGGACCTCCCGTAGGTCTGGCTGAAAATATTGCCATAAAAATGGGGCGAATATCTATAAATGATCATTTAAATGACATTGTACATGTTAATGTGTCCATTATTGTATCTAATTGTAATTTTTTATTTTGTGTGGGAAATTGAAGAATGTTTACAGTTTTGCATTTGTACAATAGAAATTTGAAAATTGAACCTTATAGTCACAAGTTCAAGGATACAAAAAGTAAAGAATAAAAATAAAGAATCGGGAGTTTCGATTTTTTTTTACAGAAATAAATAGGTAATCAAGATTTTAAGATAAGTTATTTTATGGCAACATAAGTGCAAGGTCATATGATATATACTTATGATTCAGAATATGAATCATTTACTTACACGTTATAAGTCATACTGCAAAAATAAATAAATAAATAAATTTTGTATAGATAAATGTATGTATTCTAGGCTTAATGAGGGTCCATCTGTCATTTCGGGCACTGAGAGTACGGACTCCGGACATGACACCATTCATGTCCTTAAAGGTTATTATCTGCCGAAAGGTCTCCTATAAATTTTAAATAATACTAACTATGAATGTAAGTCGACTTTTGTAATGTTGACTATTTTGATGCACGGGAGGCCAATGAGACTACTATTTGCACCATGGAGAAAGATAATGTGTTATTCTATATAGATTCTATAATCCAAGGTTTAATTTTCACAGAAACTTTTCTTGATTGTCGTAATTTCACTGTATGGCACGGGATGTCACGTGTTAAAGTGCCACGTGCATTATCTTTTTTATTCCTACACCTAAGACAAGATTGATCACCTTTTTCCTGATGAGACATTCAAACTGAAAGCCAGCAGGTATAATGGCGGATGTTGTACATTAGTTAGGCAATTCCCTGCTAATGACAAAATCATATCATATCATAGCTGTTTTCATTGGAAATTGAATTCCATCTGTAAGAGTAGGGCGGATAAAAAAACAGTATGTTTGTTTAGACAGCACGTGTAATCAAGGCTATAATGCATCTAACTTGCATTTCCCATTAAGTGAAGTTTGCAGAATTTGAAAGCCATTATATTTTCGTTAAAGCGAAGCGACGCGTGAAATTTGAAGCATATTCGTGTACATGATTGAAAGGGTTAAATGATGTAGCCTTGTCAAAGTTTAATTAATTCAAAATGATTGATATTATTTACAGAGCGCAAAAATGGATTAATAAACCCCCTGGTATCACATTTATTGGTCTGAGTATCGTATTACCCCTTACATGATTCATATCCCATTCAAGTATTTATTAGAAGCACTATGTTCATTTTATGAATATCGAAAAAAAGTTTTATCTTTAATGTTGAAAAGAATGGGTTTTTTTTATAAATATTTATTGTCGGCATCTTATTAATTAAACCAATTCTAACTTAAAGCCTATTATAGCATAAAAGGTAAAATCTATGCGGCAACGGCTGTGGAAGAAATATTCTAGTATTTGAAAATTGCAGAATTCTTACAGTAATATCAGGCTTACAATCTGATGAACATTTATTAAGTACAGAGTTGCCATTTATGAATTACCAATGAAATAAAAGGTTGTGATACCGGTATAACTTCTAGTTTAATGATTAATTATACTTTATTGCTCTTTGAATACAATTTCAGCACATTACTTTATATATAACAACAATTTTAACAGAGGGCAAAAGAGTTGAACAACAAGATCTAGCAACATTAGCAACTGTCTTTCCCTTAAGCATTATAAGATATTACGAGGAACGACATAACGATATTATGCAGAAAAAAGAAATTGATATTAACTTTTTTAAAAGAAGAAATTGAACATTTGCTTATTATTTTATTATTATTAAAGAAATCCATTTTCATGCACTTACAGTATGTGTTGGTTTTATATGACTGTCTGAAATGTGTCATTTATAAAAGGAATTTAAATGGAACAACGATTGTTAATTTTTCAATTACATGTACATTATATATAATAATTAGTTAAATCTATGTGTATTTTTTTATATATATGTTTGAACTTCCCTAAATAAAAATGAGTTTTCTTCGTCGTCTGATAAATTTACTTCTAAAGCGATATGTTAAAATGAAGACTGTGATTTCGTAAAAAATGTTTTATGAGTTACCGTGCATTAACATCACCACATTCAGCTGTAAACTATGGAAATATGTCGCAACACACAATTTCGCTCAATCTTGTTATTATTTGATGTCTACTTTAAATATATAGAAAATAATTGAGAAAACATTGTTCTACAAAATTACTTGGTAAGAATTTGCATAATCACTGTAAACTATCGACTTAAATCGTCTTAGAAATGGTAATACGACTACTTATTTCAGCTAAAATAACGTCTTTTATGAAGAAAATCACTTTATTTGAGAGATTTAATTATTGATTTAGATAAGGAACATAAGAGAATGCAAAGAAATTTCCGTTTATAAAAGCTTTTACTGAGAAACATGGAGCATTTTAACGTTTTGTGCACTCTGTAGATTAAAACTCTTAAAACTGAGATGTATATTTAAATGTATGGTACGACAAGACATGAAGTGCAATGAACCACCAATATTGCACTAAACTTCATATCAATGTAAATTATTCATCTAATTATATTATATGAATGTTATAATTTTATTTATGACTAGGTAGAGTGCACGACAAAAATTTGACGATCAAGAAATAGTAGAAATACTATAAATATGTTTCTAAGAGTGAGATTAACTCGTTCCTCGCTAAATATTTTAAAGAGATTTGCCCATCTTTTAATCTGTATAAATCTAGGAAACTTTCAAAATAAGAACTGACTGAAGAACTGGTCGCATGGTTAAATTTAGTCACCGCCATCAGGCTATGCTTGAAGGTCGTACTTTGAAGGGGCAATTATGGTATATTCATTCACAGCTAGATATAGTGTTAAATCTCTACAATATCCAGGACAACATTTTATACTAGTTTAGAATGGTAAAAGTTGAACACTTATATTCAAAGTGATATAAAATTTCACTCAGTCAAGCAATACTGGTCTCAGATGATATAGTAATAATATCATTTAATAGTTATTTACCTACATTGATTGATGTAATTTGTTTAAAGACAGACTCACAATATACATATAAAGTACTTTGTCCATTGTCTGTGTCCTTATAACACATCAATTGTGTCTTATTATTAGAAATTATTGCGCGAACGTTCCAAAATCCATATACAATCCACATTATGCTCCAGAAATGAATAAATACGTATTTCTTTTGAACGGTCAAACATGACCATTATAACGTTTAAGTAATGTTTTACCGCATGTTACCTGAAAAACATAGCTCTAAATGTAAATTAACATGTCATAAAAGCAGCAAAATTTGATTTGACTTCCATACAAAATCACAGTAAATGTTCTAATTGCCAAAAAGCAACAGAAGAAGACAGTTTAGGTAATTGGCCAGTGAGAAACTTATTGGAAACTATAAAAGAATGCTAAAAATAAAAAGATTTTGAGAAATAAAAATGAAATCATTTCTGGGGCATTATATTAAGGTTAAGGTTTAAGGTTTAATGTTTCTAGAAATATTATATTGTATCGCTTATGACGTCGTCTCCTGCTTTTTTTTCTTTATCAAAAATCATGATGGTTTTACGTACTTGTTAAAGACATATTGGACATGTTTCCATTTGACTGACACACAAAAAAATAGCTTTGCACTTTAAATATTAAATGAAAATAAACATTTTCATGGAGTTGATTATATTGTTGGACAAATGAACTCTAAAAACCATCCGAGGGGAAAATATCATTAAAGCAGCATTGATTATAAAGGATATTGCAGTATTTTGATAAACTGCTAACGCCATTATTTCACGGGCTAGTGCAGTTTTTCATTTATATCACCAAAGACGATTTCACAGTTGAAAGGTGGAAAAAAGTTGACCAATGACCACCCTCATTACAATATGCATGTTTTCCTGTCAAGTTTTGACATCCCAGCATGCGCTGTGTTTTGGCAATCTCCTTAATGATAGGCTCTCGAACGATGTGAAATCAATATGAGAATTCAAATTGACGTGATCGTTTACCCAGTTATTGCCTTCAAGTTGAATAAAATTATTGAAATTCTTCATATATTTACTTCTAAAATAGGTAAAAACTGTTTCCATATTTGTACGTTTATGATATATCAAAATAAAACTAATAAACTAATGTGTTGCATTTTAAAATGCCTATTATCATATTTAGATATTTAAACATTTTAGACCCATAATGCAAACCATGTAATAACTTATGTTAACATGTAAAACTCAAAATAACTTTAGATTTTCAATTTTATATTTCTCTGTGCAAAAAGAATCAACAATCCACGTGACCCACTTAAATCTTAAATTTAAAATGTCGTCCGGGTTCAATATTTTAATAAGGGGTACATCCTATTTATAATTAAGGTAGTTTTTTTTAATTTTATCCTGAACATTTTTTATTATCAATTATTAGTCAATCACCATTATATAATTCAATCTTTTTTTAAAATATACTACTAGTTCAGCTGAACTTGACAGCGAAAAAATGAGCATAATGTCACTTTAACAAAGGACAAAATAAATAACATCTCGATAAGTGCTGAAAACCATTTTTTTCTCACAGTTTTCAGTTTTTGAAATTCAAATCTGAAATAACAGTGACTAGATATTGCCTGTCATTGTTACGTGTCAAAGTCCCCCCTCCCACCATTGTAATTAAAAAAACAAATTTTCCGTGCATCGTTTTTATGGCGTCTTTATGTTTTATTATTTTGTCAAATCAACACAATTGTAAATTTTCCAGAATTTATTACACTGCAGAGAGATATTGGTAGCGTCGCTATTTTCCCAACATTCGTAATACAAATGAGCAGCGTCATGACAAAACCAACATAGTGCGTTTGCGCAGTCTGATCAGGATCCATGCTGTTCGCTTACCAACACTATTACAAGTAGAGAAACTGATAGCGAACAGCATGGATCCTGATCAGACTGCGCGGACTGTCTGGATCCATGCTGGTCGCAAACCCACTATATTGGTATTGTCATGGCGCGGCTCAAATGCACGCACTTTTATTAAGTTCTCTCCTTCTCGACATTTTATAACTTGTTCTAGGGAAAGACGTATTTCTCATTATACAGGGTGGCAAAAATTCTCCGCTTCGCTCACTTATATAATGAGAAAAGGATAATATAATTTGTGTCATGTTTTACGTTGATAGATATATCATATATATGCTTCATAAGGAAATCTTTAAATCCCAAACCTTATAGCTATAACTACTCCACCGTGAAATAACATTATACCTAGTTCTTTACTTTCTTCTTATCTATTATCACCAAAATGGTACAATATATTAACACACCAGGGAAATTTCTTAAATAAATATTCTATTTATCTTGAAACAGATTTACATATTTTGCTTCAACGTGATCTTCAACTGACTGGGAATATTTTCGAAAATTTAAAATCGAATAAGCAATATGAAAATTGGTATAACTGCACTAATAACAATATGAAAAAAATATATATAAAAGCATTGTTAACAATATAAAAACTGGTATAATTGCACTAATATCAATATGATAATTGGTATAAAAGCATTATTAACAATATGAACATTGGTATATAAAATATTGTCCAAAAAGAAATTTGCAATAATATACAATTATTGACTAGTGTGCCATTGAATATGATGTGATATTCACCGGCAGATGACATATTGACCGAGGCGATAGCCGAGGTCAATATGACTTTCTGCCGGTGAATATCACATCATATTCAATGGCTCACTAGTCAATAATTGTTTTATTATATGAATAGGCTAAGAATTAAAAAAAAATCACGAAAAAGTACATCTTTATATACATGTACAAATTTTGCCTCGTTGAAGCGCGGGAAAAAAGACGCACGTGTTAGGCGTGCAACGACTACGCGAACGCTGCGCATACAAAAGTAATTCAAGTTTATACTAATCAATGCGGTTTAGCCTTTAAGTATAACAGTAAAGTAATGGTATTTCAATCGAGAAATATGCCATAAAAAAAAAACGTAACAATTATTTTTTAATTAAACACACGTAATTAACAGTCTACGGTGTATGGACATTGAATATGAGTCTCAATCTATTTTTAGACTTGGAAAATCCAATTCAGCCAGTTAATATGATACTACACCCAGTGAATATGATTTTATAAAAAGTTCTGTTCACTACAGTTTGGACCAATGAGATTGCAGCTATTTTAGATCATAATAATAAAGTAATAAATGCCATTGTTGTTGTATGAAAGTTTACTTGATTCATCGAACAATCACCTAACAAGTGATCCAGAGCTATCCCATAGTGCACACGGCATCTTTATGATATTATCATACCATATAATTTGAAAAAGTGGTGGTGAACAAACGATATGAAAGTAACCTATTGTTGCCAACCAGATCGTCACGGACCAGGACTTAAACTGGCGGGCTCGAAGGCCAGATGTTTGACCTAGAACACTACTTACCGCATTGATCGGTGAACGGGTGTGTGGTGTGTTAAAGACTGAAATGACGATCAGACAGGTGTATAATTATAATAATTATCTAACTGTAATACTTCACTTCTTGCAATTTAACATCTGTCATTATATCATTGCTCTAGTGATCATGCTGGCATAAATATTTGTAGTTTCAGCACATTTTTTAAAGCACAGTGGTTTCTGGTTGTGCAATTGTTGCCAGAATGTAGTGCAGACATGAACCTTCTCGAGTTTCCAGCTCTACTTTTTGTTTATTGTTTTAATCATATTCAACCTACATCACTTGCGCTTTTCATCAGTATCATCGCAACTTGTCAGGTAATAATCATTGGTGTACAACGAATTCAGCAAAAACAGTTTACCAGAAGTTTCTTCTATTGCAAGTAGCAAACATGGGAAAACAATTGATCTACATTTAATAATGAAATTGATATTAGTTGCTGTTACTATACTTAGAATATGAAGTATATTTACATAAAGTTTAAAGCAGCATGCTTCCAGATTCAAGCTTATTTTCATGAAAATTTAAAAACATGTATAACAAAGTAAAATATTGTCCATTGAACAAAAAAGTATTATACAAAGTGAAAACGGCACTTTCATTGCACGTAAATTACCAAATTATGATCAAAGTATGCAAAAATAGCCCTTACTTTTTTAGTAACGCGGTAGAAATTTTATGATAAACATTGCAAAATCAGCCATTCATTGTATATAAATGTTAAACATACTTAAATAGTGAATATTTTTCTGTTCTTAAAACCATAGTCATTTTCACTACATTTTCTTAATTTGGGCATGCAGCTTTAAACCTACAGAATTTCCAAAGAAAGGATACACCACTTTACTGCCCTTTGTGTCCCTTTATAATAAAATTATTTAGAACATGTAGTAAATATAAATAAAAAAATATTCTTTTCATTATTAGCACTGACACACATTTGAAACAGTCACGTATGTATATAGTAGTAATGCTCGAATAGGACAAGTGCTGTTATTTTCCTCTGTTTGGTAACATGTCCATCCATATCAATTGTTACAACAAAATATTATATATAATATCTACATCTGCTGAATCGTGTAAGGGCCTTAATAGTTGTCATTTATTCCCAACATAAACGAAGTCAGAGCTTCCATTAAAGTGAATTAGTCCATACTGGAAGGTATGTAATATCATAAATAATTATGTATGATTTATTTAGTATCATATATGACAATAAACCACGAAAGAATTATATAATGATATTGTTGGTAAGTGTGATATACATGCTACGATATCTATATATAGAAGATAATAAATTGCTCTAGAACAAAAATATTATTTTACATCATAAAAATGTTCATCTTTTCTTTCCAAAAAAAATATATTTCATAAAATAGCCAAATGATTCATTTCTACTATTGTCTTTTTTTTTATCAATATTTGAAATACATAAGAGATGTGCCCATTGTAGACCAATCCACTTTAAACCAATTTGGGGGAAATTCTTCTAGACACCCCTAAATTGTAGGAGTAACTGTAAAACATTAAATTTGATAAATGTTCGTTTATGATAATTATATAAATATTTTCTTTAATGTTCGCACCACTGACCTAATATATTAAGGAGATTACTCTATATCTAGTTATGGCCACCTATTTCTATGATTTTTTTTTCGGTAATGTTATGACGCCGACATAATTTTAGTGTTAAATCATGACGTTCTACAATGACAAAAATACCTTTTACAATTCCTATATATTAGTATAATGTATACGGAGCAATTGGATAAAGTTGTCAACAGAATTCCGCTAGTGCCTTATACTACACTGGGACATCTGTAAAACTAACCATGTAACTTGCAGTGATGCAAAAGTTCATTCCACATTATAATATCCTACTGGCTACATTGCACTGTATGTACTGTTTTTGCAGACTTCAGTTCTCCGATGATGAAGATATTTATTTTCTTGGCGGAACAAAAGCCAAACCTTTGACAAGCTGGAATACTTTCACACTTTTATGGTTATTTTCTGTCATATTTAAGACATGTTGTCGACATTTCTGGATATGAAGATTATGAATTTAACAGACAGAAATAACATCCCATTGTAACCATAAGAGTAAAAGCAATTTACAAATAGTAGAAATGTTCAAGGAAATTTGAGATGTGACTTACGGTTGATTGATAATCATCTCAACTGTCTATCATTTTAACTTAACACGAAACACAGATTTACTTCAAACGATTGTACCTTTGCTACCCTTTCGTATGAAGTTTTTTGGCAAACATGATATATAAGCTCTGTACATTGAGCTGGTCAACAGTGCATATGAGATAAATTTAACTTACATCAATTTGATAGCCACTGTTACAAAATACTTTACTCAGACTGTTAGATCATGGCAACTTAAATATGTAGAAAATTTAGAAATAAATATAACACCATATATCAGACAGCTAGATCATGACAACCCATCTATGTAGAAAGATACATAACAACATATATATCAGACAGTCAGATAATGACAACCCATCTATGTAGAAATATACATAACAACATATATATCAGACAGTTATATCATGACAACCCGTCTATGTAGAAATATACATAACAACATATATCTGAAAGTTAGATCATGACAACCCGTCTATGTAGAAATATACATTACAACATATATCAGACAGCTATATCATGACAACCCGTCTATGTAGAAATATACATAACAACATATATCAGACAGTTAGATCATGACAACCCGTCTATGTAGAAATATACATAACAACATATATCTGAAAGTTAGATCACGACAACCCGTCTATGTAGAAATATACATAACACAATATATCAACACAGCTATATCATGACAACCCGTCTATGTAGAAATATACATAACAACATATATCTGAAAGTTAGATGCACGACAACCCGTCTATGTAGAAATATACATAACAACATATATCTGAAAGTTAGATCACGACAACCCGTCTATGTAGAAATATACATAACAACATATATCAGACAGTTAGATCACGACAACCCGTCTATGTAGAAATATACATAACAACATATATCAGACAGTTAGATCATGACAACCCGTCTATACAGAAATATACATAACAACATATATCAGACAGTTAGATCATGACAACCCGTCTATACAGAAATATACATAACAACATATATCAGACAGTTAGATTATGACAACCCGTCTATACAGAAATATACATATATCAGACAATAATTTTAGATCAAACTGTTGTAGGAACTGCTTAGGTCGGATGGTCAACCAGATGAGACCTGATTAGGCATTACTCAAGTAAACATTGAAAAAAATCAAATTCTGATCTATATATTTATTTTATTGAGCATTCGAATTTCCTTGGAATGAAAACCTGGATACTGCAATAATCGGCAATAATCTTCAAAATGGTTTACACAAGAAATAGCATGTTAAATCCTATTTTAATTATGTAAGCTAATGGCGGGCCTGGTTACTTTTGTTTCCTGTCATTGGAAAAAAAAGATTTTTAAATACTACATTCAAGCATGTATGGAATTAAAAAAAAAATTTTATTAACAAGTTTCCCAAATCAAAAAACTTCTTTACCCAGTGTTTTTTACTTTTCAATTGAGCAGAAATTTTGAATATTGGGAGATGAAAATGCATCTGGTTGAGGGAATTTTTGGATTAAAAAAATTTGCTGAAGCGGTCTAATTTTTATGCCAAATTTTAATGACCAAAGAAGTTATTTTAGAACTTTTTTGTTTGTTTTATTAGAGAATTTTAGTTTTGAAGTCCAGCCATCATGAGTGTTTTACTAGTTTACGAGTATTGTTCCAAAGAAATTCACAGCGGGTTCGCGGCGGCTGTTTTGCAAATCCACACGCACGGCACCAATAACACGCGAAATGATATGATTTTTCCCAACGTATCAATTAAAATTATCAATTACAAAAAGGCCTCGGTGATTTACAATGTGGTATAAATCAGTCAGTCCTCGTGTTTTATCCGAAACGTTGCTTAGGATATTATAATAGTGTGTTAAAAGTCAATTTGTTTCACGGCTAACTATAAAATGATGCTGTGACGATCGTAAAATACGAGTTATCAATACAAAATAACCTACCATTATTCAAATTCTTCACGAGTGGGGCAATATATTTTCAATTTTCTTTTTAGAACTTCACCAAACAGGCTGTGGTGAAATATATGTGAGAATGTAGCAGTTTAACAGTGAGCTAAGCAAAAAGGATTGCATTTTATTATAGGGAAATCAATCGATCGCTGCCTATGCTCAGCTTGGTAGCAATCTAGCGGGGGCATTCCAAAATATAGTGCGAAAAATGCTCTGCTGTATGCCAGCGGGTAAACAATCTAGCGAGGCATTCAAAATATAGTGCCCCAAAAAAATGCCTGCTGCTATGCTCAGCTGGGTAAGCAATCTACGCGGGCATTCCAAAAATAGTGCGAAAAAATGCTCTGCTGGTAATGCTTCAGCTGGGTAAACAATCTACGGGGGCATTCCAAAAATATAGTGCCAAAAAGTGCTCTGCTGCTATGCTCAGCTGGTAAAACAATCTACGGGGGAAAAACCAAATAAAAAGGCGA